>NW_024540329.1:0-217951 GCF_016647625.1 Suillus subalutaceus
ATGAGGACGATCAGATCGAGAGGGAGAGGGCAAAGACGTGGGTCGAAGAACAAACATGCCCAGAGTGGAGGGGCGGTTTTCTCTGTGTCGACGGCACACCGTTTAACTTATTTCAAAAGCCCGGATGGCACGGAGAGGGCTTTTACGATCGCAAATCGAACTACTCACTATCAGCTCAGGTATGCCATGAACTATAATGAAAAAAAAACAAACTCACATGTTCAAAAGGTTGTAATCATGCCACACAACCTGCGCATTGTCGACTATGTCATTGGAGTTCCTGGGAGCGTGCACCACTCTAACGCATTTCGAAGGCCCGGGTTGCGCGCAATCCTCAAAAATTTTTGAGCGGGAACAAGTGGATTTGGGCAGACATGGTGTATGGCTCTCGTCCATGGTGTGTTGTGCCCTTTAAGCGGCCGGCAGCTGGCGGGTTGACCCGTAATCAAAAAACATTCAACTATCATTTGTCAAATGTAAGACAAACCGTTGTCACACACCAATCAACTCACAACGTTTCCAGGTCCATGTTCGCTCTGAACACGGTTACGGTTCACTGAAGGGACGCTTCCAGTCCCTTCGTGAACTGCAGATCCAAATACAGATGCAGCGAGATCTTGACGAGGCAAATATGTGGACGCGGTGCTGTTTGATCCTTCATAACATGATCATTGAAATCGAAGAAAAACTTACTGCTGATGATTCATTTGGGCACTTTGCCCGTGAAGCAAGACAATGGGGTAGACGCGAAGATAGCAGGGAGGAAGAAGGTGGTGAAGATGGCGAAGACAACGAAGACGGTGCCGGAGATGAGAGCTTCATCGGTTCGGAAGGGCAGATTTTGGGACACACTGATGGGTCAGCTATTGCGCAGATCTGAATGAGCGATGCAAGGAAAGCGAGGGGGGCTCAATTCAAACACTTGGATACATGATTAGCTACAATGAAAAAATGGGCCTAGAAATGCAGTATGAATTTGTGAGAACGAACGAAAAACACCAAATGATTTGACGTGGGATGCATGACTGTTAGTTACCCTGACGAGACATCTCCTTCTCCAAAGCCAAGCGCTCTAACTTCACTTGCTCTAGCTTTATCTCCAATTCAAGTTGCTTCGTCCGTTCATCTGCCATAGCACGCTCGTGATTCTGAGTTGCGGTAGTACTGCAGAATATGTGTTCACGCTCCTCTTGGTGTTGACGGCCCTTGAGCTTCATACCAGCCATCTTGGACTCTAACTTGAAGCGCTTGTGTTCAGCCTTGGCGATAGATGACTCCTGGATGTGATTAGCAAGGGACCCTGATGCCTCGTTTAGCTTTGCACTAATTTCGGATACCGCATCACGCGGCCCGCTTGCGAGAGACAGATCTGCTAGATGTAGTCGAGGGAAAGATCAGAATCCTGATCAGATGATGTGTGGCCAAGATGACGAGCACCACCGGTTTTGCGTGAATGCATGGTCAGGGATTTCATCATCCGGCTTGCGCTTGCATCAGAGTCATCAGACAAGGGATCTATCTGCATGTCTTGAGAGACGGCGACCTTGGTCTTGCCTGAGGAAATGGTGGAATGGTAAGGGAAATTTTCGCCGGCCGTCATCAAGGTTCTGGAGAATTGAGAGAAATAGTAGGGCCTCGCTGCACTGTACAATTCGTGTTGATGGAGGATATGAATGGGCGTTGGTAGGTAGACACTGGTGGTTGAAGACCTGGGGGAGGCTGCATAACGAAGTGAGGAGTTGGACGATGATGCCTGAGGCTCGGGCTGAGTGAGCTGTGGTGACGATGGATCAGTTGGATCATCCCAGTCGGGCCAGTCCCGATCTTTGCTGTTGTGAGATGTGGAGGGGACGTCATTATCGTCCATACGAACATCGTCATCCTCGCCCTGATTCATCCCTTCTCGACATTGGCACGGTCTTCATCGACACCCACACGGTCTTCATCAACATCCGCACGGTCTTCATCAACATCTGCACAGTCTTCATCCATATCGGCACGGTCTTCATCCACATCCACATGGTCTTCATCATCCATCGGCAGAGCGATCTCTTTGCCCTTGCCTGTCCCCAAAGAGACTTGTGGCCTCGGCCGCAAAATCCTGGCCTGGATCAGCCGTCAAAAATGAGGTGTTGTACGCGGGATTGGTTCTCCACCACCCATGGAGATCAACCCACCATGGGAATGGCACCAAGAGCCGGTCTAGAACACCTTTAGAGTGTATGCTGGCATCAGAAAGGAAAGTACGAACCAAGTATGCTCTTCATCTTCTCATCTCCATTGATAGCCTCGAAAGACAGACCAGCACCAGTCTGGCCGAGTTGCATGTTGATTTCGTTATACTTTTTGCGTAGCCTAGTAAAGTAGCTAGTTAGTGGCCAGATCGGTACTGATATTTGTTGTGGTCATAACCAGGACTCACGATGTAAACCGACTTTGAATGGGCTTCGTAAAGGCAAGGGGATGCGCTCTAAAGTATTCCCTAACCTTCGGATCTTCATCATGTTGGAAAATGGTTGTCGCAAGTTGCTGCAGGTATGCATTCTTCTGTGTCGTCATTTGTTGGCGTGTGCGCCCTTCCTCTTTTGCATCCTTCGTAGAATCTGAGAAGATTTTGAGTTGAGCCTCCTGGTTGACTTTGCACCATTCAATAAGGCGAGCGGTGCGTGGACTATTTTTCTTGTCCCAGTGTATGGTAGGTGGTTTGGATCGCTCTCCTGCTCCTGCGCTGATTGGCGGTGTCTTAATAACCGAGGGTCTTATATAAATACGTGTAAGAATGTAATGACACCACAATTACACTGGATAAGACTTCTTGCCAGTCCTCGATTAACACGGTCTACGACTTTTCTTCTTTCGTGGTAGATAACGTGTGAGTTCTTGGGAGGCTCGCTAAACCAATCAGTCAGATTAACTTAGCCGGAGCTTTATTATCTCTGATTGAAACTATGGGATTGTCTAGGATATACCGTCTAGACACTTGAACTGGTTTCCTGAATATACGGTTAACTGTTGAGAAGCTGGTCTCAAATGTGACTACGTGGACCAAAGCTCGTGTTGGTCAATATACAAATACCTGGTGAGAACGCTGGTCTCACAAATAACAACAAATGACAAATAGAAAACAATGACAAATAACAACAATGACCAAAGCTCGTGTTGGTCAGTATACAAATACCTGGTGAGAACGCTGGTCTCACAAATAACAACGGTGACCAAAGCTCGTGTTGGTCAGTAAACACTACGTGGTGAGAACACTGGTCTCACAAAACTGGGTTTCTATCGCGAGAAACTTACGTAATCTCAAGGGAAACACTTTCCCTGCACTTGCCTGGACAGTTCTTACAAAGGAAATGGGCTTTGTAAGCAGCAATTTGTTCAGACTGAAGCTTCTTAGGTGAGAGTTCAATTTGCTCAAGTGGGAGTTCTTGAATGCAACAGTGGGAGATCTATTTTTTTGGGGGAGAATGGGCTCTCCTTATATACATTTTGTGTGGGAATATTATGTAAGTAAAAAGGTGATGTAATGACTTCAGAATGTGGGAAGAATATTCCAAAAACTGGAGCAGAATGTTCTAGCAGGTGCAAAAGAACATTCCAGAATATTCATGGTGGGATAATGACATCATTCTGAGTCACTATGAGTCACTATGAGTCATTATGAGTCATTGGAATGTTCTAGCAAATTCCATGGAACATGACATCATTATGACATCACTATGATATCATATCTTTTCAACCAAAATACCTGCAGGAGTGTAGGTGAAGTCCTATGACATCATTATGACATCATACCCTGTAGGTACAATTTTATGAAGCATCTGATTAGTCAGAGCATCCTAATAGAAAAGTAAAGTAAAGAAACACTAGAGAAAACAACTCAGAAATAATAGAACAAATAATAGTACACAATACGCGGGCTTTTTTTAGATAGGTTTTTGTTAGGCTTTGAACTTTTCTCTATGGGTTTCTCTAGCCAAAGTGAATAAGCCAAAGGAAAGGCAATACCTTAACCTTCATTTTGCTTCTCATATCAACTAGGTCATTATGTGATTCCCATCTCACATATGACTTTTCTTCAAAACATGGTGGATTCATGAATCACTGAGGGAAAACTGAAACTATTGGACCAAGGTTTGATACCAAGGTATGGGTTGACTAGTCTGAGGACTAAGCTAACAGACTTTGTCTTTTAGGGGGATACCTAGTAGTCATGTCCATGCATGATTCCCAAATCATGCAGGACATCGGGCTAGCACTTGGAGGAGTAGAAGATTCGGTGACCAACCCATGACTACCACGCTTCGCCGGACGACCTCGAGATCCACGTCCGCGACCCACTAACAACCCCAGCCATGATGATTACAACGACGACGACGGCAACGATGGCGACGACGGCAACGATGGCGATGACGGCAACGATGGCGACGACGGCAACGGCAATGATTATGTTCCCGAGTATGCACTGGCACTGGCTCTGTCGGAGTCTGAAGGTGCCGAAATTTTCAAGTGATGCCGAAGTTTTTTATTTGTTTGTGAGTTTTGTATTTCACTTTGAGACCCATTTATGTTTTCGAGGGTGTGAAATTGACACTGTCATTCACGGTAAATTTGCAGGGTAAATTAGCTGGGCAAATTTGCCTGGTGCAAATTCCCAGGACCCTAAGGCGAACGAAGGACAAGACTGCTAATATTGTATTTCCCTGAGTTGCTACTGTAAATACCGCATATCGTCGAAGAGCCGACAGAAGGGGTGTTCTTGTATAACATAAACAAACTGCCGCCCGCAAGTAAAGCAAAGTAGAAAGTGGGAAGTGAAAACTACTGGCGATATCTAGCGTGATTGATGCTTGTGGCATACTTCCACATATTTTCCATCAATATTGTACCAATGTTGACGACGTATGTGACCAGCCAGAGCGCAGTGACGATGCGACAGATCATGTTTTGAGAGGAAAAGCCTATCAACATCGCTGGGGGTGAAATGCATGAGGGACCAGAGAGCCTCAAATGACAGTGGGACAACTCGCCAAATAAGGAATGGACTTCGTTTCCCACATCGTGATCGCAACACGGTGAACTCTTAAGTTCACCCTGATTACTGTCTAGTACATGCATTCCCTGCGCTTTTTCAATCAATATCAGAAATCCGCTCGCCTGCAGACGGATAATTATCAAGTTCGTATTCATAGCGAAGAGTAAACGACTGATCTGGTGTATATTTTGCGTCATTCATCAACGTCTACTTGTCGTGGCGATTCCGGGAGAGAGAGGCTGTGTACACTGGCAGTTGACCATGGGCAAATGCGCAAGTACAGCGTGTTGGACGTCCATTTTCCAGAACCGCTTCCTATCAAGAGCATGTATTCAGAATTCCAACAATGCCGTGGCAAGAGCAAGCGGTACGAAAAAATCGCAGTCACAGCGCCGAGATTGTTCGAGAGCGCATCAGCCAAAGTGATCAAAGCACTAAAGGGACTCGAAGCGCGCATATGGCGATATCATGATAATGTCGACGCGAATTGCTTCCGCGTGATCAAACGCTACTGTCTCCAACGGTACTAGTGCTAGTCAGACCTTAGGCTTGATGAAGGGAAAACTGCTGTTCCTTCTTTATCGTATAGCCTGCTCCCTATGACCGAGGCCAAGGGACGACCAGAATTGACCAATTACCACCATTTCAGATGGGCCAGGAGTTGAGATGCTAACAACGTCGAAGCCTCCCAGCCCTCAACCAGCCTACTAGGCGCCCGAACGTAAGTTCTAGTAAGTTCTCGCGGGTACCTTCCAAATACCTTGGCAAGGTGGCTTATTCACATGAGTGGTAAGCAAGTCTGTTAATGAGGTTTATAATATTGATCTACATAACGTGAACCAGGCAGATCTCAGTCAGCAACTGACTAAGTCGTTCGCCAGGCCACTGATTGACAAGAATTCTGTGAAGCGATACTATAACCGAGGTCACTTGTCTCATACATAAATATGAGCATTCTTTTCGCCTTGGAATTCCTCACCCAAAGTCCTATTCAATCATCAGCATCATGTCCGAACAGCTGACTCTATACCTTCACAAGGTGAGGAACGATGGAGATTGAAGAGGAAGACTTGTCTGACCTATGATTCTACAGCTCTCAGCCCTTTAGCCAAAAGGTGAAATGACTGCTGACAACCGTTTCACCAGTCTCTGACGCGAATCGACAGGTCGAACTGGCTCTTATCGAAGCTAATGCACCCTACAGAGGGTACCATGTCGATCTAGTCAACAAACCAGAGTGGTTTACTAGCAAAGTGAACCCGGTTGGCAAGGTATGCGCGACGATGACCTATGTTAGACTATTGCGGATGATTGCGATATTAAATAGGTGCCCACTGTAACATACGGGGGACCCAGTGTCGACCCCGAGGAACCTTCGTCCTTGTCCGCTAAAATCACGGAATCAAATGTCATCCTTGAGTTCTTGGCGGACCTTTATCCAGATTCTGGGCTCCTGCCGAATGATCCTGTTTTACGTGCCAAAGTCCGTTTCTTCATTGATGCGAGCACTAAACAGGTCGAGGGCCCGCTTTACGATTTCCTCCGAGGGCACGGGTCATATGAAAATGTCCTGAAAGGCATTGAATTTGTTCAGGGTCTTCTCGAGGAGAGTGGAGATTTCGCAGTTGGAGATCGTTATCACCATTGCAGATGCCTGCATCTCTCCGCACCTCGCAAGGCTCAAGATCATCACCTGAGACTGACATAGGTAAAGTACCCGCACTGGCACCTTTTCCGAAGAAGTTGACCCTGATTAATTGAACTAGGCCAATTCCCTGTCGGTTTGGGGTTTAAGCTGGGTGAGGAGCTAAAGGGACCTAAATTCACGTAAATTCACGAAATACGTCGACCAAATACTGGAGCGTCCGAGCTTGAAGCCAAACCTACGATAAAGTGCGTATTTTCCCGCTACCGTGGTAGTAGGTCAAAATGACTGATTGCTACACTGCGTTTAGGAGGGTGTGATCGGATACTTCAAGGCATTTTTCGTGCGCGAGCAGTAAACATATACGTGATAAAAGATAGTTAGATTCGTACGACAGAGCTTACTCGCTGTTAGAAATTTGCATCCAGACGAATAATAGACAAATTATACAATTAACAATCGGCAAAGAAAAGCTGTGCGACAATGACGATAAAGATACATCGAAATCTTACATGAGCATACCAACTACTCCTCCATCTCATCTCCGCTCTCATCATCGCTGTCGCTGTCCTCGCCCTCTGCAACATCAATAGGATCCAAACTCAGATCATGATCTGCGCCAATGTACGCATCGCAGATGACATAGAGTTTCAAGGCGTGACTGCCTTTCGGTAGCGTGAACTCCAATTTCACCGAGAGATTCTTGGTGACGGTGACGCGCTTGATTGATAGCAGCTGTTTTGTGCTCGGCTCCCCAATCACCAGCCACCAGTTTGCTATCTTTTTGGTCGGGTAGAAAGGTGCGACAACAGTCTGATCATCAGGATCCTCTTCATCTCCATCGCGTGCAAGATTAACCTGCATGGTGATGGGTGCACCAGCAGTATATTCTCCCTTCTCAAGCTTGAAGGACACGTCAAGGGTCGGGTATGAGTTGACGAATGTCGCTACATCGCGCCTAGAAATGTTGTTAGAAACAGTTGAAATGAATACGTACAATAGAACTTACATTTGACGACCATCCATTTGCAAAAGCTCGCTGCGTTTGTCATCTTCCATCTCCATGACATCGTAGACAGACTCAATGCCGGCATCCTTGCAACGTTTGACGATCTGTTTTGAAATTTAATTAGTACTGAAGAGTGCCAAGAAGAATAGACATACCTCTGGTTCAAAGTGGGGGATTTGCTTAAGGGGTGAATCGGTCTCCCACATCGCCTGTACACACATCTGCGACAAATCCATTGCTCCCAGTGCATTCAGCCATGCGTTCGAGGACATGACATCCACACATGCTGATAGCAGGTTCAAAACCTTCTCCAGAACTAAAACTTGGTCCGCTGCCAAGTCTGGTGGCAGCTGGATACGAGAGAAATGAGCCTGAAGCAGAAGGAAGGTCTTGAAGTGAGGAGCTTCGAAGTCTGCACGATCGAGCTTGACGGGAACACGGTCGTAGATGCGGCGGAGAATGGTGTCTTCGTGACGCCTGATAGGAATCGACTCGAACTCTGCAGAAGAGGCAACGACTTCCAGAAGACCTTTGAGTTTCGTCCGCTCCTTCAGCGACAGGGTGTACACCTCCACAGTGACGTATGAGATATTATAGTACGCCGCTATCATCCCGAGGTTCAGTGCCGAAACGTCCATTTCATCCTCTATCGAAATGCACTTTGAGTTAACCAGCTCTTGCAAGGTGTTCTCCACGAGTTCCGACAGGTGATCTGACAAATGCTGATGGCTGACATTGTGAAGATTGTAGTAGTTGGGGTTTTGAGTCATTCGGCGGTAGAAATATGTCCACGTCAGGATATCCATCGCATCTTGCTTGTTTTCGATCGTCTTGACAGCGATCTCGGCGAGGAAATAGTCGTGCAGCAGATGGGTAGGCAGGTGAGACTCAATGGGCAGACCCTCTGCAAGGAACTTCTTGTAGAAGTCCTTGCGCGTCTGCTGGCACATGAGGACACACCGGCTGCGTTCGTCTTCCACTGGCCTACAAGCACGACCTATCATTTGTAGGACATCCATGACTGGGTAGTCGACATATCGATGCTCTTTGCCCTCGTAGTATTGCACGCCCATTATGATCACCATATAGCATGCGACGGGTAGACTCCATGCAGTGTCCTGCAGACGCTCAGTTGCTGATCAATAGAAAGGTCATGGATTACACACCTTAGATGCCACCAAAACCTGGATTGCTCCAGACTGGAATAAGCGTTCCACAATGCGCTTGTCTTGCTTATCAAGCGCCTCGTGATAATACCCAATGCCATGTTTCAGGCATTCCACAAGACCTTTGTCGCTGATGTGGTCGAGGTGGGGCTGCAAGTCAGCTTCTTCGATATTCAAGAAACGATCGGGATTGCTATCTGCTCCGCAGTGAATCAACAAGTCGTCAACTGTTAACCGGCACTGGCGTCTTGATGGAACGAATACGATGACAGGTTTGGTGGGTGAGTGTTCAACGATAGCAAGATAGGCAGGCTTAGACATGGCGATCATCAGCGAAGGGAAATGAGGGATAGTAAAGCTTTGGAGATGTATATCCATGTCCAGTGGCCTCGAGCTACAAAATATCATTTAGTAGACTGAATGTTAATTACGAACTGCAAAATATACCTAGGTGAGAAGTTGAAAATTGCATGCGATGGTGCGCCCATCCATTCGCCGAGATCTCTAGCATTAGCGAGCGAGACACCACAGGCGACGATGCGAGTCTTGATCTCCGTTTGTGCAGAAACATACCGGGTCCTAGATATCACCACTTCGTACGTCGGACCCACTTCTCCACCTACAAGTTGGATTTCATCAGCAATCAATAGACCGATGTTCTGCACATTCTTGCGCTGTCGCCATCTTCGAGACAGGATATCCCACTAGAAATGTCGGTTTAGTGAGACATTTATAATATGATTGAAGGAACTAACCTGGGATGGGGTGCAAACAACAACATCCCCCTTCTCAAGAAGTCGAAGGTCAGCGCTGGTGTCTCCTGTGAGGCTTACTATCTCTTTGCCGCCCTGCAGGCCGCTGAACTTCCGACGCCACTCTGCAACACGTTGGTCGACCATCTCCTGGTAGGGCTCAATACAGACCGCCCTGGGCTGCTCGCGTTTGCTCCAAAGGCGAAGCAGAGCAAATTCAGCACAGATAGTCTTGCCGCTTCCAGTGGGCGCGCCAATAAAGACATTCTCATCAGATGTGTAGAGAGCCTGGAAGACCTGCGTCTGGATCTTGTTGAATGTTTGGATGGTGGATGAGTAGATACTCTCGAATTCCTTGTTGTGTAGGGCAGACAGCGGGAGTGGCTGGAGTTCGAGAAGGGGAGTGGGAGGTGGGAACTTTTCTGGGAGAATCAAGTGTTTGAATGATATGGGTAGTCGGGTCTCGGCGTGCAACCATCGGTCGGAGACAACAGATATGTAGTAGTTCGGGGGGACGGGCTCAAACATCGGAACCGTGATGGTCACGTTATGTTCATCCTCTGCATAACGCTGGCGCAAGACAAATGAGTCGTGGAAAAGAATAATCTCTCCATCGACGTCTTCAACCATGATGAGGAATGTCTCAGCTGTTCCGTGGGTCTTCTCGTCCCATCGGAAGTCAGGGACAATAGACAAGTCGATACGAAGAAGGGAGCGGGTGATGGGCTGCACTTGCGCTTGCAGCTGCAGCTTAGGGAAGCTGTGCACCAAACGATGGACGAGCCTTCCGGCGTTTGGAATGCCAATAAGCTCACCAATTTCAGGAGGGTCGAGATCAAAGTAGCGATACCATGGCTGATGAAGACTTAGCACGTGCCTTACTTGAATTGATGTAAACTTACGAATTGTTTGCCCTCCGCTTTTCGGATGACCTCCTGTGGAACACCCTTAAATTGGCGAAGTGGTGTCATCGAGCCCCACCTGAAGACCAAACAATCAGTTGATAATTAACGACTTTATCAAAAGCCACCAACATTCGTCGCTCAACCATCTTACATAGGTCGAGACATGCACGCGCTGGTACTGCCCACCCTCGCTTCAGGCAAATCTCAAACATAGCACGAAGAATACTGTAAGATGTGTGAGCTTAAGTAAACTAACTTAAAACAGCACATACCGGCCGGCAGATTGCTGAACAAAGACCATATCAGCCACGAGAGCAAAACCTAATTATCCGGTCAGCACAATATGGTAGACGGCTGAGTCGTCACCTACCGTCAAGTTTAAGCTGCGATATATATGCTTGTAGAAGGACGTTGATCTTCGCTGCGGGTTCATCGACGCCTTCCTTCACTGGAATAGGCACACGTTCTAATAATTTACCAAGCTCAAGCTTCTCCTCTTGACGTACCTACAAAAATGAATATGAATGTCGAGACTCGCATTACAGACAAAAAATGTGTGACATACCGGCAGAAGTTTGAACTCATTTGAGAGCGCAAACACCCGGAACAGTTCCAATGTCGACATGGTTGGTCTCAGATGCTGGTTGTATGTAGCCATCGAGTTGTACGTAACTATAGTAGTGAGACGCAATGCGACCAAGCTCGGTGCTCTGGAAACGACCAGATGCACGTTCGTACTTGATGAGATGGCATTTCTCCAGCAGAACGGCGGCAGAATGGGCAATGTCAGCGCGTTTCTGGATAAGACCATTGTCGTCCTCCTGGTAATCGACGCCAACACCATAGAGTCCTGGGGACTTCAGCATGCGAACATAGCTGTGGGAAACGTCAGTACTTTTACTACTGTGAGAACAGGTTAGCTTACAGATAAGTGTACCCCAACCACTGGACGGCCTCGTCACGGTTACGAACAGTTCCAAGAACAATCTCTGCGTTCAAATTGTCTGCAAGCTTCGACACGAACTGAGACTCGATCGGCAGCTGCTGGTTCAGCAAGCTGAGGTAGTACTGCAGCTCGGAGTGGTTCGTGATGATGACACCCTCGCCATACGTATCATATTGCGGGCGACCAGCGCGACCGAGCATCTGCAACACATCCTGGGAGGAGAGTTCAACCCAGCGGCCTTTCTCAGGGTTATAGATCTGCGTGCCCTTGATGATGACGGTGTGTGCCGGGAGGTTGACACCCCATGCGAGCGTTGCCGTGCAGACAAGCACCTGGACTGCACCATCTGCGAAAAGCTCCTCAACAAGATTCCTGTCCTCTCTAGTCATACCGGCGTGGTGAATAGCGAACCCAAACGGCAAGAGATCGCGCAGATTGCCATCTTTGACATTGCCTGCTTCCTCCGTGAGGATCTCACGCGTCGCTGAGTCGGGACGAACGAACTGCGTTATCGTCTCCTTCTCCATGGCCATGTCGCGGATGAACTTGGCGGTCTTGGCGGTCTCCTTGCGAGAGTGCACGAAGACAAGGGTCTGATTCTTGCCCGCTTGGTCAAGTACCTTCTCGTAGCAAACCTCATTCATGACCTGGAAACGCTTGATAGCCTTCTTCTCTGTAACACCAATGAACTGCTGCTGAAGCGCACATGGACGGTACGAGGCATCGAAATAAAATAGGCCTCTCAATTCGTCCACGCGGAGGAATGTCGCAACGTCTTGGTAGTTTGGAAGCGTAGCTGAGAGGCCAACCAGGCGAACGTACTCTCCTGTTTGCTCCATCCTCCGTATCGTGCGTGCCACAACACTCTCGAGCACGGGTCCACGCTCGTCGTGCAGCAGGTGAATTTCATCAATAATCATGAGCCGAACGAGGTTTGTATAACTCGTGTCGGTACTCTTGCGCGTGATGACATCCCACTTCTCAGGTGTGGTGACAATGATCTGGGTCTCCGAGATCTGCTGTTTCGTCATTTGAGAGTCTCCCGTGAGCTCGCCAACCTTGATCCCGAAAACGTTCAGCCGTGCGTTAAAGTTTCCAACCATTTCTTGGACAAGAGCCTTCATGGGCGCGATATAGACAATTTTGAAATCGTCAAGGGCAAATTCGCCTGTAGCCTCGTCGCGATATTTGGACAACTCATTAAGGATGGTAAGCATGGCGACGTTGGTCTGTAAAGTCAACTTAGTGTCTGAAAAATGAAAAATATAACGCAACACCGCTTACCTTACCAGCGCCGGTAGGCGCACAGAGTAACAGGGGCTCATCCGTCCCGAAGGCAATTGGGTAAAGCTTGCTCTGAACTCGATTGAGCTTGGGCACGGTGAATGCCTTTCTTGCCCACTCCGGCAGTGCAGTGACAGGTACAAGCTCTTCCTCCCCGCCTTGCTTTTTCTGGGGTGCAGGGACGTGAATCTCCTCATATCCCTTGCGTGCCCGCTTGAATGAGCCCTCAGGAAGCTTGCACTTCTTGTTGGACATCAGATGCCCCCCCTGGCTGAATGCCATGCTCTCTAGATCGACCGTGCGCTTTGGTTGCACTGTAGAGCCTGGTGCAAGGGTTGCTGTCTTTGGTACCGCTAACTTCTTCTCGTCTACATCCATGCCATCATCCTGCACCTTCTTGGCCTGGCGGTCTCCAGCAAGTTCTCGCAAAATCCAACCAACACCCTTCTCTCGCATAGCAACTTCGACATTGATCCGCTCGTCTGCGTCGCTCCGCATGAGCTTCGTGCACCATACCACCACATCCCGGTTTTTAAGGAACTTGGTGATCACGTGGAAGCTCTGGAACTCGAACAGCTCCATCAACTGATTCTCGCAATCGCGCAGGCCTGATTCCGAGCCAAGGATAGAGAGGACAGACGCTGCCTTGTCCGCTGCAGTAACTGGATCCGGGTAAACTTCCGATATCTGACGTTGCACCCAGAAACCATCGATCACGTGCGGCGAGACGATGTCTTTATCTGCTTTGGCCTTTCCAGTTCCACGGGTTGACGAACCACCGATAACAAGTTCCTCATCACCTGCTTCCTCAGCCCCTGGTGTGGTTTCATCTACTTCGTCCTCCTCTTCGTCACCTTCCTCGTCTGAACCGTCTCGAATTTCATAGCCTTCTTCGTCTTCTTCCTCCTGTTCCTCGTCGTCGAATACGACTGCAACTCCGAGTTCGTCGTCAATTTCGGCGTCCTTGCGCTCCATATCTGGGTCTGCCATCGTCTCATCCTCGGCGCCATAGTCGGTAATTTTTTGCGCTCGGGCCACGAGCTGAGAAAACACGTCGCTGGAAACGGGACCCAGCACCTCCTGAATCTCTTTTTTCTTGTCAAAGTCCTTCATAGACTCATTCTTGAGTGTTTCAAGGACGGCGTCGGTTGCGCTGCGAACAATGTCCTGTGCTTGGTCGCCCAGCACGTGGTGCACCGTGGATAGCATGACTTCATAAACCTCACGGGTTTCGGCAGTACGGGGGCGGTATGAAAGTCCTTCAACGTCTTGTGTTGCGTCGATGATATCCGTGTACCCGAAACCAGCTTCTGCACGTCGCTTCACGACCTTTTCTGGGGCTTCCTGCTTGCCCGCGTCTCCTGCTTTTTTCTTCTTCTTCTCAACATCTTTTGGGGCTTGACGCTGAACGCGTGAGCCCATCTCACGAGGGTCAATCCGCCCTGCGAGAGAAGTAGGTGCGCCATCGGGCTCTCTGTCTCTCCTGGGAAGAGCAGACCTGTCAGCGGTCAAGACAAGGGATGAAATAGCACCATAGTTGTAGCCAGAAAGATCTGGTTTGCCTCCTGGTCTCCCAGACATTAGATGGATTTAGTCGGGATGGAAAAGGTTGAGAAAATCACGAACAACAATCGACTGTCGTCGCCGTTGACGCTGAAGACGAGTAGACCTAAATTTCCAGTTTGTATTGAGTAAGCAGTTGATTACGTGACCAAGTGGCTGTGTCGACAGGCTGTCTCACACAACTTCAAGACCGTCTCGAGTCTCGACTCTCTAGGCGCTCTTTTTCAGAAAAACTAGTCCTGCTTACACGAGCTATGCTGCCAGATGAGCCTAACAAAGAATCATTAAGCACTCAGTGTTTGGATCGGGTCCTGCAGGATTTATCCAATCATGATGCCCATCCCTGCAAGTACCCCCACTACTACTTATTCTAGCTTTACCGTGATTGCATGCGACAGTGTATGACATTGACCAGTAAAACGAGTTCGCTGCTTAGTTCAAGCCTACACTGGGTGCTTACACAGTCGGTTGGGCTCAATGATGTACGATGGTGCATCTCGGAGGCGCGACAACTCTACGAGGATTCTTACAGTAAAAGAACACTGAGCGAGTTTGTTTATCGTGACTAAAGGACCCTCGGTAGAAAATCAATCTTAAAGAGTTCAATGATGGTTAATGATACACAATCGTGATGTTACATATGACAATATCCTCTTCTGTGTTTATTTAGCCAAGCCGAACCTTCTCGTGAAAACCTCTTGCACGACGTCCTATTGACCAGTTGTTATGATAGCAGCAATCGTCAGCAGAGTAGCGGACGCACCTCGTGGAATGTGGATTTGAAGCTCTGCCTTGCTAGCAATCTTTGCACATAACCGTTAAATTTCGCATACTTGGGGTCCTCCAGAGCCTTCAAGAAGCTCTTCCTCTCCTCATCTTTGTAGGCACCAACTCCCTTCTGTACCAACAAGTTCAACCTTGCCCAGAACGGCGCGAATGCAATGTCTGCAATGGTGTACTGGTCGCCAACAGCGTATTTTGCCCCGTCAGGTAAAATGTCCTGAATGGCATCCACGCCAGTTAGGAGAGTGGCATGTGAGGCTTCTGGGTTGCCGGATGCAAACTTCATGAAATTGGGACTGAATTTAGTGGACACGATCTCAATGAAGAAACGGGCCTTGGCACGTAGCACAGGGTCCGCAGGTAGGATGTTGGAGGAAGGGTACAAATCGCCGATGAACTCGACGAGGATCAGCGACTCCGCCAATTTGGTAGACTCGGGAGAAGGATTTTCTGGGGCAACATCGGGACCACCATAAGCGATAGTCGGCACCTACCACGAATCCTCTTCAAGATGTGATCATTTCACAAGGAAGAGTGCGGCACATACCTTGCTGGCAGGGTTCACCTTTGGGGCGTACCACTCTGGCTTATTCCCAAGATCGATCTCGTATCTTTTGAATGGAGCGCCAACCTCGGCGAGGGCAATTTCAGTCTGGATGGGTTGAGTTATCCAACGAACACAATTGTCAAGGTTGATCAGGACATACCCTTTGAGCGTACGGGCATACCTATGTGCATGGGTAAATGTCAGTAGACGGCCTCATAGCATGTTGCAAGTATACAGTACCTTCGCAGTGTAAAGGGTGATCTGTTCTTGAGCCATGTGATGGATGTTATACGCTAGTCGTGCAGGTGGGAGATTGGATAAGTTGGATGTTGGCAATCTGAGATACTTATACTTATACTTGGGTCGCGCCAGCGCATGACTAAATGATCTCGGACTGACCGGGATATCTATAGCATCTAAACATGCGAAATATGTAAAAATCTGACGCAATCGTGGTTGCTTTATCAGCGCTGACTGATCTGTGAGAGCCTAGTTACCCAGTGTCTGCGCCTGATAAAGCTTCAGATGACATTCACTTGTCGAGCTCGTGTTGTTTCAAGGATGAGGCTCGAAACCTAGATTAAAGATCCCTGACATCGCCCTGCGGCAATGTTGAGTGGTGGCCCAGGTTCGGTGAGCACTGAGAATCAAGATTCCTTCAAGTTTGAATAGAGCTGCTCGAGGAGATACTGGAAATAATTGTGTTCTCAGATCAGACTCATGTATAGTCACGAGTCACGGGTGTGTCTGCTAGTCAAGACTCGAGAGACAGATTTGCCAGTGTGGGTTTCTCCGCAGCCACGGTACCCAAGCAAGACCCACCCTTACTATTTCCGGGAAAGGACAACTTGAAAATGCACCCTGAACATGTCACGTTCATGTCCACTTCACGTCCACCTGCTCTGATTCAACTCTTATCCATCGATATCTGCTCTCCATGCCTGCCTGGACAATAATTTCGCCGAACAACCCGGAAACCAATTCCCGGGGCCAGAATGATCATCGTCATCCAATGCGCATGAACATATACTGGGTTATGAAAGCTGTCTATCATATGTTGGACCCATCAAACGAACCGAGTTCCACAACTGATGAAGTAAAACACATCGCAACCCTCGAATACACAGTCTCGCAAGAAAATGCGGGTTCTCCTGACGTATCAAGCCTCGTCATACATCTGCGCCTTTCCACAGAGACTGATACACACTTTGATGTTATGTTGCGTGACATGCAGATCGAAGACAAGGTAGAGAACGTGTGCGTTTCGCTCCCTGGAGAGCTTACGCCGGTTCTGATGGATATCTCTGAGTTCGTTCGTGAGTTCGTCCTCAGAAGGTCCGCTATCAAGCGGGAACCCGGAGCTTCGGACTGCAGTTTTGGCGGTTGGATATGGCAAAAGATGCAAGCGGAGGTAAGTGTTGATTGTTCGTCCACTATCATGATGCAAATTGGGTGCTTTAGAAATACCGTCAACGCGTCTCTCAGCAGGAGGTTGTTGGTGTTAAAAAGACCGGTAGATGCCCTTTATGCCGCCACGGTCTTATCGACTGCAAAAGCTGTCATGTTGCATCCTGCCGGTCGCTCGGTTGCCATGGATCTTCCAAACCCCCACTTGCACGGTGCGCTGAGCATCCAAAAAATACACTATGTTCTCCGTGCCTTGAAGAGCAGGGGTCCAAGAGGGAACTAGAGAAATGTCCTGGGTGCAAATCTTGGTGCTGTGCCACGGATATAAACTCGTGTATTGGTCATCCCGTTGCCATCCCTTTGGTTCCTTGCTCCTCCACCGAACACCTTCTGCATGTGATGACTACCTACTCCCAATCAGCTAGGGTCCACCCTCCCAAGGGCGGTTCCTGCAACCAATGCGAGCAGCCTGGATGGCGGAGATGCCGAGGCAACGGATGTTGGTCAGGAGACGATGTGATCTGCCCAGAATGCGCCAGTGGTGGTACCACGTGTATGTGTCAGAAAGTATGGGCGTGCGATATCTGCGCGGAGCACGACAGTAGCATCTTTATCCGCTGCCCGCGCTGCGACAGGCCATTTTGCACCTCTTGCACCTATATCGACCAATGCAAGCAGTGCTTCCGTGTTACCCTCTGCTATGACTGCGTTGAAGAAGCGTCGGATGCAGATGACACAGATGACGGGGTAGTAGAAACGTTTGCTAAACTCACTGGGACATGCGAAAGCTGCGGGGTCAGGGTATGCAATCGCTGCGCGCCAATTGAACCCTCGTGGTTGTCATGCTCGGAATGCTTGGCGATGAAGATCCGTCGTCGTGCGCGATTGCATGCCTGATGCTGCTATTGCCAGCAAACTGGAATCATGATTAGAGATAAATGAAAGTACGAATGGATTGGAATTTCTTTTACTCCGATCACACACTGCGCGCAGCACTAGGGCTCTTATCTAGGCTAGCCGCCAATGGTCAGATCTTAGGAATCACACTAAGAACTTCGAACTGAAACTGTCATAGTATCAGTCCTAGGGTATAGCTGTGATCTTGGCAGGCAATCTAGATCAGTTCGAAGCACGACTTCAGGTAGTTCATCCCAGATCGCACATGATAACGTGAACACTGAATATAGTGTCAGATTTGAGTCAATGCAAGTGGTGGGTAGAGCCTCGATGTTACAGTACAAGATATACCAACTCAGATGGATCACTCTCACCATTTACAATGCTCCTCGACGTTTTTCGTCAGAATGAGGTCTATCCGACATAGGGTCACCGACCAAAGGATTGATCTGGTGCAAAAAGTGAGAGGATAGAGGATCGTTGGCATTATAGGATCTCCCTCCGAATGAAATTGTATGTGCCAAAGTGCCACCGAGTCTCATGGTTGGAGGGCTTGGACAGCATCCGCCAGCTCATGCAACGCGACGAAACTGTAAAGTTTCCAGATGAGAAATAAATGTTAGTTGCTTCCATTGACGGCGTGAATGTCACTGACGTTTGTTTCAAGTACCTCGGAACCAGCGTGGTGGTCCATCTTTCTGCAGGGTCTCCTTCAAAGCCTTATATTTTTCTTCCGGCGGTGCGGTTGTTGGTAAGCGTTCCCAAGGATCGGTCGCGGCGAAAGCAATGCACCGATAGCTCTTCCCTGGAGCGTTTTCACTCGACAGAGTTTGGTGTAGGCGTAAACGGCCATCTCTGTCCTGAAATCCCTCGAAGCCAGGAAAATGATCTGCATTGCGTCATCGTACGTCTTGGCCCTTGGGGCACGGATGACCCAAATCAACGCCTCGTTGGAACAACCATTCCTCTCCAACTTGAGTAGGTATCCATAGAATTTTTCCCACAACTACGATGTTTGAAGAATCATTATAATACAGAGATGGTTCGGATGGCAAGTGCGCTCACCTCAAATTCGCGATGTTTAGCACTGGTATTGAAAACGTTGAAGTTTGAACGAGCCTGCACAGTGCAAGACGGTCGCGTCAAGGCTGTATACGTAGGACGTCATGTGACAAGGCACGTGCTTCTGGCAGGTGCAACGCGGTCGCGGACTCGCGGTCACTGCAACACGCAACTGGTGAACAATATTTTGATACAACAAGTATACTACGACTATCGCCGCGTAGCGTCCACCCAAGGCCTGTTGCTATCTTCTTTCCTCCATCGAGTCAAAGACTGATCCAGCTGTTCTTTTGTTTCCTCTCTTCGGATCAAACACCCCGTCATGATCAATCTGTTGTTCTACAAGCGAGCAACGCAAAGGATAAAAATTTACTATTGTTATCCATCGCTGGAAATTCTGCAGCTCAACCGGTCACGCGCGTCGCGCACGGTGGATCGTCTTCAATGAAAACAACCTCGAGACCAACTTGAAAACGCTACTGCGAAGTTTAAACATCCCTACTAATTAAATAATATGTACAATGTGACGATCCAGTACAGTACTCATTTGCAATGCTCCTCGATTGACATGATAACGACATATATCCAACATAGGGTCACTGACCAAATGATTACTCTAGTGCAACAGGAGGGAGAGGGGGAGCTACTAGTAATGGAGGATCCTGAGTCTCCCTTCCTCAATCCAATACATGAATAGCGGCAAGGAAGTACGCTACAACAACTTGGGATTGGAGCGCATGGACAGGGTCTGTGTAGCAATTCATGCAACGAGACAACTGTGTAGGTTGGACAGGCAAAATAAGCACCAACGCTTCCACCAACGATGTGCATAGGTCACTGACGTTTTGATTCAAGGAGCTCGGAACCAGCGAGGCGGGCCCTCCCTCTGCAGTGCTTCCTTCAAAGGTTTGTATCTTTCCTCGGGGGGCGCGCTGGTTGGCAAGCCTTCCCAAGGATCGGTCGCAGCGAAGGCGATGCACCAGAAGAGTTTCCCCTTGAGAGTTTTCACTTGACGGAATTTGGTGTAGGTGTAAACGCCCGTCTCTGTCCTAACATCTCTCGAGGCCAGGATGATGGTATCTATTGAGTCATTGTACGTCGTGGGGTGCGGATGACCCAACTCAACGGCTCGCTGGTAAAACCACTCATTTGCCACCGCATATCCATAGTATTTGACCATGATTACGATGCTTTGAAGTTTGAAGAATAGCATTAGAACGCAGACGGTTCTGACGCACTGCATGCACTTACTTTGATTTTGCGATGATTAGCAGCGAATCGGTGATGCAACATGCTGAACAACTTTAATGATTGAACAACTCTTCCCTATAGGACGTCATGTGACAAGGCACGTGCTTTGAGTGACCCTCGCCCATTACTGCGTTATGTTCACGCCCCTTTTGTTTTCCTAATTTACCCATCGAATCAAAGACTGATATTTTTGTTTCCTCTCAAGGCTTGACCCTGTGATTTATCGTGACTGGCATACGAAAATGTTCAGCAACGTGAGCAAGGATCATAACCATTTGTTTATTGCTAACATCGTGATTCGTCGCAAGTCGGAAAGACACAACCTCATTGTACATTCGAATTCTCCGCAAAAAACGGAAGTCCATACTACATCATATTGCCAGTCGACAATTCAGACGTCTGAGTCATTTCCAACTCGAGCCACTGTTGATGTTCATCATGCCCCTTGGATTCTCCCTCGGCGTACTTATTTGAATCCTATGCGCATACTTTTTGCATCTAATCGAGTTCCATTGCTCCTAGGACTTCATATATTTGAACTCCTCTGCACGTCTCATTACATGCCTCGTTTGTCAGCCGTACAATCATAGTCTGTCCTCTCCCCAAGACATTAATTAATTCCTGGCATGTGGTGCACCATTTGTCAGACACATCCTGGCCCGCCGGCATACTTTTGTCGGTGAACTGAACGTGCAAGTTGAACAGCCTCCTCCGTATCTCTGTAGTACTGGAGCATGTGGGCGTTCAGTCGTTTTATCCGCCGGCCCGCCGGGGCCCTGTTAATGCAAAAATCACGTATGCACAAGAAAAGGAAAGAATTTCCTGCATTGGCATTTTTTCATGCTGGCCGATTTCGTCCTTCTAATCCCCCTCTACATTCTCTGTAGAGTCAGGGATTCTTTGGCCATTCGTTACCATCACTTTTGATTCGCTTATGAGGGCCGAGGTTGATTGAGAAGGTATGGAGAATGATGATCCAAGGTGTGAGCGATGATTGTGTTCGGTGTCGCTTCACTGAAATTCTTGATCGTGCTGCAGGGTAGAGGACTTGCCAGACGACTTAACACCTTTGATTACTCGAACAACTTTGGACCACGTTAGAGGAGGTGCATTTGGCGATGTTTGGAAATGCGATTACAATGCAGATGGCATTTCAGCCGTCGTTAGTTCGTGTTGGAGACATCATGGAAGTGGCTGACGCCCAACTATCGATCAGGTTGCTGTCAAGGCCTTCAGGCTTTTAGAGAGGGATAGTTTAGAGACGATCAACAGGTTGAGCGATAGTACTGTAACACCTGTCCGTGCTCAGGCTACTTGAACTTTTCATCTAGAATATTAGCCGAGAAATTGGCATTTTGAAGATTCTACGCCATAACAACATTGTACCCTTGTGGGGAATAGCGACAGGATTTGGACGGATGCCAGAGTTGCGCTGCTTGGTATCTCCGTGGATGCCAAATGGCACGTTGTCTGCCTACCTAACATCTAACCACAACGATCTAACAGTCTTGGACCGTTCGCGTATGGTGAGCGAAGTTCTCATTCTCCCATCCGTTCGCCCTTGCGAGACTCAATCAAAATTGAAAGCTGGAGGATGTCAGCGCTGGACTTCGTTACTGTGGGTTTCCATCTCTCTTCTTAGGATGTCCGAATACTAGCCTACCTTTGGTGCAGTACACTCCGAGTCGGTCATGCACGGAGATATAACAGGGGTGAATTCAGCTCTGCTGAGGTAGCTTATTTCTGAGAACTAACGAACCTGCAGGCAAATATACTTATCGACAAGAGAGGCCATGCAAGGCTGATTGATTTCGGTCTTTCCACTATTATCCAACCCCTTGTTGGCCAGTCGCACTTAGCTATATCATCTGTGCGCCCGGGTGCAATCCGCTATGCAGCGCCAGAACTCGTTCTACCAGACAATGCCCGTGAGGTGCCTGTGCCGTTGGAAAAAGCTGATATCTACTCTTTTGGTTGTATAATGCTTCAAGTGAGTTGTTGGTTAGATCACAAGATATTCCGAGTCGTCTGAGGCTGACTGACCAGGTTCTCTCGGGTCGGCGACCTTGGTCTGAGATCACAGGGGATCCGTTCATCATCGTTTCAATGTCGCAGGGTCGTGGACCGCAACGCCCCGATGGTCACCCTATTATAATAGACTTGGATTGGGAGTTCATCCAAAAATGTCTGCAATTCGGACCTGAACTTCGACCTTCAGCGGAAGAAGTGCTTGACTTTGTCATGCACAGGTTTTACTCCCCAGGCAAGCCTGCATAGGTCGTGGTACTTCGCTGATCAACCACTTACGGGAGCTTCAAGGTTCTTCGAGACCAGCGGACGATCCTCCCGATGATGCGCAGGATGGCTTCCCTGGATCTTCCCCGGACGAAGGTTCTGAGGGCTCGGGCATGACAAACCAACCGCCCAACAGTCCACCACCCCTCCGACGCAGGATAAGCGATGTAATCACGGACATGCGTGGGCTGAACTTGTTTCCCTCAGGTAATCCTCCGCATCCACGACGCCTTCCTGATCAACAACTTACGCGATTTTGCGATTTTTAAGGTTCTTCTTCCCCGCGTGGTGGTGCCGATATATCTACCAGTCAAAAGGGTATTGATGGTCATCTCGACAATACCCCGTTGCGTACGCCTCGTGATATCAGTGTGTCTACTCGCGATGAAGAAGCGATTCATGCAATTCGAAGTATCATTCGCACCCAACTGGAAAACGCTCCACTTCGTCTAATCAACACCTCTAATGGACGTTTGTGCAATCGAGATGCGCAGATCGACGCATTCACGGAGAGTAAAGAGTACAAAGAGCTTTTGTCTTCATTAGTGACGCATGCGCCCCTCCAAATGGAGCTCATCAAAGAAGCAGTCATCAATTACTTCAGTTGGGTCATGTTGTCCCATAGGTGGGGATCCGATGAGCCGCTACTACATGACATTCAGGACAAGGTCATATACAATTTGGACCCTGTTGGAACCGTAGTGAAGTTGCAGAAGTTTTGCGAAGTTGCACGCGATGCAGGGCATCGTTGGGCGTGGAGCGATACATGCTGCATCGACCGGCACAATAATGTTGAGCTCTCACGATCAGTCAACTGTATGTTCGTGTGGTATTCCCACTCAGCACTCACCATCATCTACCTATCGGATGTTCCGCCTTCGTCCAAGTCGGGCGCACTAGCAAAGAGCACTTGGAACACGCGAGGATGGACTATTCCAGAACTTCTGGCCCCCAAAGTCATTCCCTTCTACCAAGCAGATTGGACCCTATATCTCGACAACCGCTCACGTAACCACAAGCAGTCTGACAGTATCATGGAGGAGTTGGAGCATTCAACTGGCATAAATGCACGGGCGCTCGTCGCCTTCCGCCCGGGGATGACAGACGCCCGAGAGAAACTTCAATGGGCATCGAGCCGTGTCACCACGTTTCAGGAAGACATTGCGTATTCGTTGTTTGGCATTTTCGGTGTTCGCCTACTTGTCGACTACGGAGAAGAAAAACAAAATGCACTCGGACGGCTCTTACAGAAGATCATAGCTCATTCGGGCGACATTTCTGCCCTTGACTGGGTCGGAAAATCATCAGAATTCAATAGCTGTCTGCCAGCCGACATTTCCTCATACAAGGTTCCGTCATGTACACTGCCATCCCTATCCGAAGACGATATGCAGAAGTCGGTCTCCAAGCTGCGAAATACTGTGGTTGTGGAGTTGGCTTTGAAACTGTATACCCTCTTGAGGATCTTAGCATTCCTCGTTTTGCCAACAGCAGACTGCAATTGCCTTGCATTGCATTTCCTCTCACAGAAGTCAGCCGGAGGCCTAGTCAAGACGGATCCAAATGTTTCACTTATGATGTCAAGGCAGACGGGCTACAAGACCTACTGGTCACAACGGAAGACGAGCTAGTTCAATTCTCGCCTGCAAGTCGTACTCTGCAGACATTCCTGCTCATCCGTCCATGGACTCGTTATCTTGAGCCACCTGACTTCACAGAACTTCCCGACATTGACGATGAGAGTAGCGCAGAAGATTATTGGTCTGAGCCTCCTGGAGGAGTTGATTCGGAATCAAACGAGCGGGTATTTCGATTGATCGTTCATCTTGGACAGCCCTTTAGTGCACTCTTGCTAGCGAGCCAGCGTGGCGGGGAGTACAAGAGAATCGCTTCGGATAACAATATCATCGCACAAGTCAGGGACATATCTTCTCCTGATAACATGATGGACGTCAGGACAGTAGATATATTGTAGCTGCGTTCTTGTCGAAGAACGGGATTCCTGATGCATCTTCATTCATACCTTGACAATATCTGCATGTAACAATTCCTTCAGGCATTTGTATCGTTTTGTATTCTGACTGAGTTGCTACAGCATGGTGCGCTTTCACTCGACGAAATTTGGTGTATGTGTAAGTACCCGTCTCCATCCTGACATCCTTCAAAGCCAGGAAAATGATCTTTATTGCGTCATTGTACGTCTTGGAGTGGGCTGTTCCAAATCAACGTCTTACTGGTACAATTACTTGTCTCCCCCAAGATATCCACAATTATGTCTCTGGGTGACCCTTGGTAAACAAGGTAACATTCATTTATGAGGCCAACTTGAGAATCTGACACTACAGGACCCACTATACAACGTAGCTGTAACATTCATACATTGTTACAAATCATCCAAGGAGCACGAACAAATTACTGACAGCAATCAGATGTTACAAGCGCCACTGGTCCAGTCATGCTTAATACCTATGTTCGTATTGTCAACTCTCAATCAGATTTACTCAAGAAAGAGCCAGCTAACCCAACGAGTTTCCCGAAGCTGGTAAGGCTGATTTGAGACAGGCGTTTCCATGTCTTGCAAATCTGAGGGCCGCGCGGCGCCCGAGGGGGCTTGTCTATCAAGAAGACACAATAAGACGATCATTGCAAGTGGAAAGACCAAATAGAAGGTGAACTTACGCCAATCACAGTACCGACTGGCGCTAACGGCCCATCTAGTACAACCTTCAGCTGCACAATGCTCAGCCATGGCGATCTGTATGATGTTGACTCGAATCAGAGAGATAACAAGATCTGTTTGCGTTACAACTTAAATTGCCTTCATGCAAGTGGATTGATCAGATTATTTATACGGCGGCGGAGTGGGGCACGCCACACCTCGACCGTGCCAAAATTCTAGTCGTGCGCCACACATGCCCTGGGACAAGGTATTCCCGTCGCTATAGGTTCTTATCTCGTGACTCGGAGTGAGCCCTGAGTACGGCTGGGAACATTGACCCACACTGACCAACGTATTTGCCATCATGCATTGATGCGCCGTGCATATCAATCACCGAGCCTTGATGCATCGATGGGCCATTTGTGGCCGAACCATTTTGGGAATTGCGCAAGCTCGAGTTACTTTCCTATTGGACACGAATCTCTGGCTGTAGCGATTATATATTGCTTCGACCCGCCCGCCGCCACATCCATTTTGATGCGTGATTGATATGGATATCATGGATGACTTCGACTTCGACCGCCCATATCCACGTATCACCTATTTCTCGATGGGATAGTGCTCGCAATTGCGCGATGCGGCGGCGATTTGAAGACATGTGTTCGTTGAACCTTTGATGTATTCTTTCAGCAAGGAGTCTTCCGAAGCTGGAGTCTTTCCTGGACACGTGTTGAAATGTTGCCTGTGATTTGCGTGGCATACATCGAAATGTTCAAAGTGATAATTGAATCTCTGGACGCTTAAGTCATGTGAAGATGATATCATGTCTCCAGCCGTACTGGAAAAATATTTTTGTAGGCAAAGACGTTGGGCGAAACTTTCCCGATGAGTTGCTGACAGCTCATTCTAATTCCCTCAAGTCCTCACCAATATGCTCCGCAAAAAAGTCTCGATTCGAAACCAGAAGAAATGAGGAGGGACTATGTTACTGCCCGTGTACTTATAAAGTGCCACTTCGCGATGAAGTCCGTTACAACACCGTGACATAGCGGGTAGGATTACAATGGATGACGGGGGATCGGGTGGAAGAACTAGTGCATGGGTTCGTTGTCCAATAAAACCTGAAGAGCATATTCGGATTGATACATCCGCAGAGCATCAGAACGCCATGTCTCCCACTCCCAAAATTCGTTTCCCAACAACTGAAAAAGTCCCTTCATATGTGGCTTGCACGTCTCGGGACGATCACCATTGTCAAGGATGAATGAAATTCGGTGATAGGCACGTCCATCACGAACACACAACGCCATATCTGACCGACCAAGGGAGTCGAATATCTTTGCGAGTTCCTCTTCATCCTGTGACAGCAGGTCGCTGCCTTCATCAAATGCGAGTGGCAATAGCATTATAGGCGCAGCAAATGCGAATGACTTCGCAACAACTTTTGACCACTCCCAATCGATGATGCCAAGGATATCAAGTTGGTCGTTGACGAGTATATGATCACCCTTGTCATCTTGATGGCGCAGACAAAAGATTTCACCGTTCATCGTTTCGGCTGGCAGGATGCGGGGATAGGCATCCAGCAGAGTGCGATATATGAGATAGGATGTTACAGGATCATTGACAGCCCACTGAGAGGATTCGATGAGGCGAAGATGACAATTAATTGTGTGATCTAGATGTTGACGAAGGCTGGTGAACGGGCCCAGCAGGTTAAGTCTCTGTAAATAATTTGGTTCAAATATCACGCGATCTGCGAAAGCACCAATAGACGTATGCGGCTGAATAATAGAACCGGTTTGTCGAAATGAATGATGATCGAGTGTGATGAAGATGTTGGCTAGTTGATGGAGTACCCGACGACGCTGGTCGGGACCCAAATCGTACCACTCAAGCGGGGAAGCTTGAAGCTTATCCATCAGGATGTAGTTGACGTCGATGCCGTTTGAATCGGCTGCTAGGCCATATCTGTGAATGGTAGGAGTTGGCACTCCAATGCGGTTAAGATACTCCAATGTCGCGAATTCACTGAGCAAAATGTGGTTTTGCACAGCTGGGGGAGGTGTGACTGCGGTTGTTCGTTGAATACGAGCGAGCCAGACGACACTATCGTCAAATACGATATCGAGATGAACGTTCATTCCCCCCATCATCTTCGAAAGCTTAGGGCGGTTGGCTGTGGCTGCGACGAGAGCTGGAATGGTGCACAGGATGTCATCGCGAAGAGATGATGCAATGTTCGCTAGTTGAATGGGACTGATGCACTGTTGAAGCGCCATGAGTTCAACAGTTTCTGTCTTTACGAAGGCTTTGCAAAACACATCCCAGTCCTAAGATTCATTGATTGAGCAGGAAAATAAAAGAGTGGCTTGGACTAACATCCTCGCTCTTGGGGCAATCGTGAAAAGGAGGACTTTGGTGTTTGGAGCAAAGGCGACGGTGACAGCAACCCATAGCAATACTGCATCTGACTGGCGCATTATGGCAGTCAAGAATATCGCAAGTGAGCATCTTTGAAACAAACTACTCCCCATAGTAACTTCAAGTTAAACTTTGGAACTTACACTGATCGGAGTTTCGATGAGCTTAAAACATAGAGCCGGGCTGCGGCGGCAGCTCGAAGTAGTAATACTTGAGGTGAAGACGATCATAATGTCACCAGGTAATAGCTTAGTTGCAAGAATGCCAGGCTTTACAGGTCTATCTACTGGGTCTTTTATAGCCTTTACGGTAAGGTAATACGTGAAATAAGTAAGGACGGGCAGCACGGGCGAACACGGGAGTCGAGATAGCAGTGAGTATCAAGGAAATAAAGATAAGTAATCAGATGTTCTAATGGAGGGTTTCCGTGGTGGCCGTGTAGACGCCACACGGTCACTTCAGTACGCAAGCTGGGCAGCCCCTTGGGCGAATGGATGCGCAGACGACTCATGAATTCACTGATGCATAGAGCAGATCTCGGTTATGCACAGAGGCCGAATGCTGATAGGCTCTTGGGTCTCGTAGCTTGACAAAGTCTTCGGCGGTATATTCCTGTCTATCTGACAGAACCAGTGCTCCACGCTACATTGAGTTTGCCCCTGTTGCTACCAGTCGCCCAGTCCAACCTCTGCGATTGGTCCTGCATAGATTCAATCACTCATCAATCGGAGAAGCTTCCTGGAAAACTGCCTACCCACCACTGCGGCTCCCTGCCCACGAACTTGGTAAGTTCATCAACCTGCTTCTGAGTGGGGCACCGACGATAATTGTCAGGTCGGTCGCTGAAGACCCATGCGCAACAAGATACACCGCGCGCAGAAAATTCTACCACGTGTTGGGCCTGCTCAAGAGCGCTATGGCCAGTCAGAGAGATAAAATGACATTTGAATAGGTACTGCATCGATGGAAAGTGCGTATGTATGTACCCCGCCTGCATCAACTGCAAGGGCACAAAATTCCTGCCTATCTGACAGAACCAGTGCTCTACGCTGCATGGGTTTGCTCCCTAATCGCCCAGTCCAATCTCTGCGATTGGTCCTCCACGGATTCAATCACTCATCATTCGAAGTAGCTTTCTGGCAAATGGCCTACCCACCACTGTGGCTCCCTACCCATGAACTTGGTAAGTTCATCAACCTGCTTCTGAGTGGGGCGCCAACGATAATTGTCAGGTTGGTCGTTGAAGATGTACAACACGCTAATGAATCCATCTTCTATGCAATCCGCTGGAACCGTCTGTCCAGGAGGTACAATTGCCGAACGCACACCCAATGAATCAATTCCGAAATATGTTGAGAAGCTGTATAGGGGGTCTACGTTGTTACCGGCCTCATCGGTGGGAAGGTCGGGGTGTGCCTTAGCGAAGAGGAAGATACCCTTCTCATAAAGCCACTTATAGGGTACGCAGTAGCCATACATCTGACAGGTGCGCTTCGGTGGTGGAAGGGTTATATTGATATGCTGCCGTTCGGACCGTTTGGTATGTCCAGAATCGCCCTGTCTATCTTTCTGGACTTCACCCAGCTAAGCAAGAGTCATTGAGATAAATGTCAAGAACTAACACCCAGACATACCTGTATGTTACGCACAGCTTCATCGAGGCTTTGAAATTCTTGAGACATCTGTTCGACTCCGGGCTTGAGTTATGTTGTTGTTGGTTAGTAGACTGGTGACCAGCCCCTCTATGAGGCAAAGCCAGTCTTTAGCTGGAATGCCAATTGTGACGCGACACCCTATTTTGGAACTCCGACCCACTCTAGATTTAGCGACAACCCCTTAGGCTAAGTAATCGCATCACGTGGTCCCTTCCTAGCTTCGCTTTCATCTTTCCTGCTATGCCATTTGGTGAAGTGGTATGTGGTGCGCCAGGAAGTGGTAAATCGACGTACTGCTTTGGCAAGCACCAACTATTTACTGCTTTGAATCGCCCGATTTCCATTGTAAACCTCGACCCAGCTAATGACAACATCCCTTATCCATGTGCAATTGACATTGCTTCTTTAATTACCCTCCAAGATGTCATGGACGAACACGGTCTTGGCCCCAATGGAGGCATGCTTTACTGCATGGAGTACCTAGACGCCAATTTTGATTGGCTTGAGGCACGGCTGAAAGAGCTGGGATCCGATGCATATGTGTTGTTCGACATACCTGGTCAGGTGGAGCTTAGCACAAACCATGAAGCATTAAAACACATAGTGCAACGATTGACAAAGATTGGGTTCAGGGTACGTTCTATGATGTTGTTTCTGCAGTCGGGATTCTCTGAACAACGCTAGTTAGCTGCCGTTCATCTCTGTGATGCGCACTATGTGACCGATGCCGCAAAATATGTTTCCGTACTTCTCCTGTCCCTCCGGACTATGCTACAGTTGGAACTGCCGCACGTCAATGTTTTGTCAAAGGTTGATCTGATAGTTCAATACGGAGACCTGGGTACGTGTTGGTGACTGTGCAACACATTGACATCACTCACCCTTCTCGTAGACTTCAATCTCGATTTTTACACGGAGGTTCAGGATCTTTCCTACCTGGAGAACGCACTGAATGCTTCATCGCCGCGGTACACTGCTCTTAATATGGCATTATGCTCTGTAATCGAAGACTACAGTCTTGTGGGATTCGAAACGCTAGCAGTTGAGGTATAGCGATCGGATTCCTTATGTGGTCCGAATATTCAATTACTCTTTTGCGCAGGATAAAGCCTCGATGCTCCACCTAACACGCGCTATCGATCGAGCTACAGGATACATTTTTGTGCCACCACACGACGCCCCGGCACCAGAAGGGACACTTGAAGCTTCGTCCGTTCCTGCATCGGCGAGGCCCAACACCTTTTCACTGTTCTCATCTGCTGCGGGCCCGATGACAGGTAGCATGGGGGATGTGCAAGAACGTTGGATCGATGCTCGCGAACAATGGGATGCATTTGAACGCAAAGAGTGGAGGCAGGAAGGGGAGATGATCAGGGAAGCGAGGGAAAGGGAGAAAGCAATGCAAGGTGAACGGAGGGGGACGAGTGGGATCAGGGAGCGGAAATAAACGTACACCGATTTTTGCAAGATCCATGAGTTTACCGCTGATCAGTTGATGTCAAGGCTTTGACTACACCTGGGTCAGGATAATACCTATCCAAGTGTCGTGCGCATTTCGCACAATACTTATTGTTATGTGGTCTAAAATGTTACACAATTCGGGATTCACCATGCGATATTGATGAAGACAAATATGTAAGCTTGATCAAAATGTAGCCCTCGCTTCTGACCGCAGACTTGAGACTCGAACAGCCGTCGATTGAGGACAAACTTAAGCTTGTGCATGTAGATCTTATTACATAACCAGACGTTGTTTGGCAAGACCTTTAGAAACAAACAAATGCACTCAAACCGAGAATTTCAGTGGGAAACCGTGCATCTGTCGCTGAGGGAGAAATGCATGCCTTAAGACACGACATACTTCCGCCTAGTGGTGTTGAGTTTGCAACGACACTCAAGCTCACGCCCTCAACTATCACTGGATCTTCCAGCCAAGAAAAGTTACCTCGTGTTCTTACCAACGTCGTTGTCTCAAGATCTAACCTCTTGCGCATTTTCGAAGTGTGGGAGCAACCCCCGCAAATCTCAACTTATATTGAAGATGAGCGAGAGCGGAGGGCTCATGTACGAAAGGGCACTGAGGCTGTGGAGGGCGAAGTAGAGATGGACGAGGGTGGAGAAGGGTGGGTTAATATGGGGTCTGTGAAGGTGAATTCCTAGCTTGGGTTTAGGGAGGGTAGCTTAGTTGCATTACAGGCTGCTGCAAAGAAAGATCCTTCCATGGTGTCACGCTTTCACTTTGTGCGAGAGCACACTCTGCATGGCACTGTCACTGGCATGGAGAGCGTGCGCATTATGTCAACATATGAGGACCAACTAGATCGTCTATTAGTGTCCTTCAAGGATGCCAAGGTATGATGGCATGTATTCTGCGTCTCATGGTGGCTCTTAATCGTGATTACAGATAGCTCTCCTTGAGTGGTCAGACGCTGCACACGATCTTGTCACCGTTTCGATACATACGTATGAGCGAGCGCCTCAGATGGTCAGTACTTGTATTCATCGATGCGCGTAGATGTAACTAGTTTGCAGGTTTCATTAGACAGTCCCCTTTTCAAAACAGAATTGCGTGCAGACCCCTTGTCACGATGTGCAGCACTATCGCTTCCAAAGGATGCATTCGCCATTCTTCCGTTCTTTCAGACCCAGGCGGAACTCGACACAATGGAGCAGGAACAAAACCATACAAGGTATGCATTCTTCTGAATTCCTCCAATTCCACATCGATACAAATTCGAACAACCAACAGAGACGTACCGTACTCTCCAAGTTTCGTGCTAGACCTCGTCAACGATGTCGATGAGCGCATTCGAAACGTCATAGACTTTGTTTTCCTTCCTGGATACAACAACCCGACAGTCGCTGTACTTTGCCAATCTGAGCAGACGTGGGCTGGGTACGTGACGTAGCTTGCTTTAGTTTTCACACAATAAAATGATCCCTATAGTCGTCTCAAGGAGTACCGTGACACGGCTCGCCTCTACATCTTTACCTTGGATCTCATGAGTCGCAATTACCCCATTATCACGGCTGTCGATGGTCTCCCTTACGACAGCGTGTCTCTCATCCCCTGCGCAACTTCACTTGGAGGTGTCATCGTCCTCACAAGTAATTCCATCATATATGTCGATCAAGCAGCGCGCCGCGTGGGCCTTCCTGTGAATGGCTGGGCCGCACGCGTCAGCGATATGCCAATGCCTCCAGCAGACAAAGACCTTGGCCTGTGTCTCGAAGGTAGTCGACTCGTGTTTGTCGATGAAAAGACTTTCTTTGTCATTCGAAAAGATGGCATGATACACCCCATTGAGATTATCCTAGATGGGAGGACTGTATCCAAATTAGTGCTACTACCCGTTATTGCTCAGACGACTATACCAGCTGTCGCCAAACTACTAAATGACGACCTGCTTTTTGTGGGAAGCATGGTTGGACCGTCGGTATTAATGAAGACGGCTAGAGAAGAGGTACCTCTCGAGCTTCCTGCTCAGCAAACTGGTGCTGCCACCACTATCGATTTTGCTGATAGTATGGATCTAGACGATGACGATGGTTGGTTGCATTACCATGCTGCTTGGAAACTTCACTGATGGGTCGCAGATCTATACGGTGATTCACAGACCGCCGCACAGGCGACTGTTGGAGCAACATCGGGAACCAGTGCTGCGACAAAGACTCGTTCCGTCATTCACCTTTCATTGTGCGACTCGTTACCTGCATATGGCCCAATCGCTGATATGACATTTTCTCTTGCTAAGAATGGAGTAAGTATATGACATTCGATAGGTTGAACTCTGCTCAATTCTTCTAGGAACGTTTTGTCCCGGAACTTGTTGCTGCCACAGGAGCAGGTCATCTAGGCGGATTCACCCTTTTCCAGGTGAGTTGATGTGATATTACAGACTGTCAATTCAACTCACAATCGAGCGCAGCGCGACCTTCCGACGCGCACAAAACGGAAACTACATGTACTTGGAGGGGCACGAGGAATCTGGTCTCTTTCCGTTCGCCAGTCCCAACGTGTTAATGGTCTCTCTTATGAGAAGGCTACAGGCCCATTTTCAGCTGAAATTGACACGATAATAATTAGCACAGACGCTAATCCTACGCCAGGTGTTTCGCGGGTAGATAATCTTTTTTTTGGTACGTTTTGTTCGCTAAGCCCTCGCAGATAGCAACCCGAACCACAAAGACCGATGTCTCTATTCCGACTCGCATACCCGGGACAACTATAAGCGCCGCCCCGTTCTTCCAGCGTACCACCATATTGCATGTCATGACGAATGCCATCCGTGTGCTGGAGCCCGGTACGATATTCCCGTAGACTTTTTGTGTTGGTGACTAATGAAATGGAATCAAGACGGTAATGAAAGACAAGTTATCAAAGATATGGACGGTAGTTTGCCTCGGGCAAAAATTAAATCATGCAGTATCTGTGATCCTTTTGTGCTTATCCTGCGAGAAGACGAGTCTATCGGTCTTTTCATTGGTGAAACGGAGCGAGGAAAGATTCGACGCAAAGATATGTCTCCAATGGGTGACAAGGTATTTCTGATTTCGTTTACTCTATTCCAAATTATTTATCGCTTCAATGTAGTCATCTCGTTATATTGCGGGCTGTTTCTTCACGGATACTATCGGCCTTTTCGACATAGAGGCGACCGAAACTACCCCTGCGGCAGCACACGCAGATAAGAATACATCTACACTGCAGGCGGCTGTAGCAGCTGGCAACAGAAGTCAGTGGCTCGTGCTCGTGCGACCGCAGGGCGTCATGGAGGTTAGCCTCACATTGACCGTTTGGGACGACGCTAGCTAATATCGAGTTCTGTAGATCTGGTCACTACCGAAGTTGACTCTTGTGTTCTCAACCACTGCTATCTCTACGTTGGAGAACATATTAGTAGACGTCCGGGCTCCTGCTGCTTTGTCTTTACCACAAGACCCCCCCAGAAAGCCTCAGGATCTTGACATCGATCAAATTCTTGTTGCACCCTTAGGCGAAACGTCTTTGGTTCCCCATCTTTTTGTAAGTAATTTAACAGTCCTGTGGTTTGTCTATTAAGATTCGTAACAGGTCTTCACGCGCTCGGGAAACATGGCCATTTATGAAGCCTTGCCGGCGCCTACTTCCACCGAACAAGCAGATCCTCTTCTACCTAACCCACGGACTGCGTTTTTGAAGGTCAAGTTCCACAAAGTTGTGTCCAAAACCTTTGAAATCCAGAGAGTTGAGGAGACGGAGAGAACTGTGCTTGCAGAGCATAAGAGAATCTCGCGGACATTTGTTCCATTTGTGACTTCCCCAAACATGGAGTGTACCCTTGCTGGCGTTTTCTTCACGGGTGATAGACCATGCTGGATCATAGCCACCGATAAGGGCGGATTAAGGGTGGTACCCTCAGGACATACTGTCGTTCACGCATTCACTGCGTGTTCTCTTTGGGAGTCCAAGGGAGATTTTCTCCTGTATTCTGACGAGGTTTGTGCGCTGTGTGCTGAAAGTCAAGATACTCACTCGTTCATGCGCTTAGGGTCCCACTCTCCTTGAATGGGCTCCAGAAGTCCAACTTGACAGTTGTCTACCGTACCGCAGTGTTCCTCGATCACGTGCATACTCTAACATTGTATTCGAACCATCGGCCTCGTTGATAGTGGCCGCTTCCTCATTACAAGCCCGCTTTGCTTCCTATGACGAAGACGGTAACATTATTTGGGAACCTGATGGTTTGTGTCTCGGTCTCATGCCCGAGGCATCTTTATCTGACAATCATTTAGGGAATGGCGTTTCCTTCCCTTGTGCCGACTGCTCGACGCTCGAGCTGATTTCGCCGGAACATTGGGTTACCATGGATGGGTGTGTTTGTTCTTGATCGCAACCGGCAGCGGTATTGATATATTTGCCAGTTACGAATTTGCGTCCAATGAAACTATCAACGCCCTGACTTGTGTTTCCCTTGAAACAACAAGCACGGAAAGTGGGACCAAGAATTTCATTGCTGTGGGAACAACAGTAAACCGAGGAGAAGATCTGGCTGTAAAGGGAGCGGTATGTTTTGCCGTTGCCATGCTCTTCGGCCAATTTATTCATGAAACCAGACATACATTTTCGAGGCTGTTGAGGTTGTTTCCGATCCTAATTGGACACCGAAAAGATGGTACAAATTGAAGTTGCGAGTAAAGGATGACACGAAAGGCCCCGTAACAGCTGTGTGCGGCATAAATGGTTATCTCGTGTCATCTATGGGCCAGAAGGTAAACGGAATGCTCTGTATGCAACGTTGCGTTGATCATCCTTACAGATTTTTATTCGCGCTCTTGATCTGGATGAACGCCTAGTTGGCGTTGCCTTCCTAGATGTTGGCGTCTACGTGACATCACTGCGCTCAATGAAGAATCTTCTCTTGATCGGAGATGCCGTAAAGAGTGTCTGGCTGGTGGCTTTCCAAGTGCGACGTTTGTGTCTATTCTATGTTTCTCTTATGAACACGCGTTTTGTAGGAAGATCCGTATAAACTCGTCACACTCGCCAAGGACGTGCGAAGGAGGCATGCCACAACTGTGGACTTCTTCTTTGCTGGGGGAGATTTGGCTATTGCTAGTGAAGACGAAGAGGGGGTCCTAAGGTTATTTGCATATGACCCTTCCGGTGAGTTACGGTCATGGCTTCATGAAACTGTGATCTGAGAATTCTGGTTTTTGATTGAAAGATCCCGAGTCTCGAGGAGGTCAGCATTTATTGTGCCACACAGAGTTCCACAGTCATAAAGAGTGCCGCTCAACCATTACGATTGCTCGGCGTACGAAAGACGAACAACTCATCCCTCAAGCAAAACTGATGTCTGGTAAGGCTCGTATCCTGTCTGCATCGATAATGTAGCTTATTCGATCGACAGGATTTACGGATGGATCCCTATCAGCCCTCACACCCGTAGATGAAGCTGTTTTTAAACGACTACAACTTATGCAAGGGCAATTGACACGAAATATGCAGCACACTGCTGGATTGAATCCAAAAGCCCATCGGTGAGTTGTTTATGTTTGCACTGGGCTCCTTATTGACAACTCTGTTAGAATCGTGCGAAATGACGCCGTGTCCAAGCCTTTATCCAAGAGTGTCCTTGATGGCCAACTCCTTAGCGAATTTCAAGTCTTGGGTATCAGTCGTCAGAATGAAATCACGCGACAGATTGGCACAGAGAGAGCTCTTGTTTTGCATGACTGGTCTTCTCTCGTTGTTCCATGGTAGTGAGAATTTCAGTATCTGTTATTCTGACCTGCAATATATCATGTACGAGCGCCAAGATACAAATGAAAAGTAAAGTGATTAAGTAGTTAGTTCCATCGGGGGGGGGGGGGTGACCGCTAGCTGTAACTATCCCATCGTCTGCTGATACTTTCTGAGCCTTCCGCTCAGCAACCTTGGTCTGAAGTGCCCCATGTCGTCTTGCAATTTAGCCTAAGGGGAACTTAGCTGGACCCAGAATTAGTGATGCGGGACGCACAATTTTAGCCTCTAGTTCTGCTTTGTAAAACCCCTTGTATATTCTTTGTAATGACGATGGTTTTTTGCTGTCTGATGAGTGGTGTCCCTGAGAATGATTTGATGGTGATAGTAAGTGGCATTCTTACCAAAAGCTGCATGCCTGAAGACTTCATTAGTTCGTGGCTTCTCCGATATCTCGTAATTGCTAGCATCCGTGTCGATAGTAGTTCAGATTCATCTGTACAAATGATCAATGCGAACAACATTCAACTGAGCAAACGAAGTTGTCGAACCTGCGGATTCGTCATCATCTAGCCGTGGAGGACCAGGCCGTTACTGAACCAATAACACTCCAAAGCTTCCATATTACTGTTCTGATACGCTATCATCGCCTGTGGGTTCATTCCTACTTGGGGCATACCGCCTTGATGCGGATCTGCAGGGTGTGGGAAGGCTTTTTGACCCGCCCTTTCGCGGCGCGCCCATGACATATATAGGAGGGTCCGTGTTCTGTCGTAGTGGGTAGTGCCTGACAGAATTGTTGAAGAGAGGTGGGACGATCTCTAGAGTGCGGGAGATGTATACGTAGATGTAGATGTAAAGGTGGATGTAGATTGGTGAAGTCACAGACATATCGGACAACGCGCGAAGGGTGGTGAGAAGGCAAAAATGATGATACTGTGGTGGTGGGATTTACGGATGGGAGGTAGTAGTGAATTAGGACTAGTTGGGGGTGGCCGCCTTTGTGAAGGCGGTAGCGTCGGCGCATGCGCCATGCTGCTGTGTCTTGGGAGTTGGGTATGAAGCCGAACTTGACTTCTGCAACTCCGAGTTCCTGTAGAAAGGTCTATGAAATAAATAAAAGGGTCGGTGCGCACCCGTGTACCGCATTGGACAGGGATACATAGTGTATCGACTTTCTTGGTCTTGCCATCGGATACCGTCGTTCAGGGGCTGAGAGGGATTTGGCATGAATAAGAGGTATGTTTGGCCTTCTGTATACGTTGTAGAATTAATTAAACGTTAGCTCGCGATTAAGGTCTTTAGCACCATTCACACCTTGTGGCTTGTCGATAAAAGTTCATGGGTAGGGTTGGTTTTGGGAGGTTTGGATGGCGCGGAATAGCATGTTTCCTGCGTCTTCTAGGGAGACATTTGGATGAAGACCGAGTCTTCCAGTGGGTATTCGGGTACAGGAGCCTCTTGTTGCATTTGCTGAAGTCGAGGTTTACTTAGGCCGTTTCTTGCCGAGGCGATCGAGGAAATTGAATTCTTGATCCCTGACGTGATTATACCATCTCCACACAACTAATTATAAGCTTCTTCGTTGGACTAGGGCTAGGACAAAGTGTGGAGACTCGAAGATGTGTGATGATGTGCTACACTATGAACAGCTCTGACTGTGTGCGTGTGTCGCTGACTAAGCTATGGAGATCGCCGAAAGCCTGACTGCCTCTTGTCTATGTGCCTTCCTCTAGTCTATGCCTTGGGACCCCTGGTCCATCGTACATACTTTGTTTCATTGCTCTGTATATGTGCAAAATATGTCCACTCACTCGCGCGGGTGACCCGTATCCGCAATGCTCTGACCAGGGTGGGTATGGTAGGCCTCTGAAAATTTTGGCACCCGCGGGTTGATCGACCCTTGTGCATAATAGCTTCACAGCTCGTCCGTCGGTCGACATCCAACACAAATTTCACTCCCACCACTTCAGTCGCTTCACTCCGCACTTCCTCCAGTCTTGTGAGAATCGACCTGCGCCTTGGACCAATATGTCAACACTCAAGTGAGCCACTGACTGCAATTGCAAAGAGTCTTGCCCTAGTACTAGTAGCCCAACAGAAATTTAGATTGGATGCAGACAGATGCAGAGGCCGAGCAGTTTGAAGTTCCTGCAACTAAATTTGCATCCAAGTCCTCTTCCTGTCATCTAGTCGTTATCCCCACCAACCAATCCTCGGAGATGATGATGATCCCATTGTTGTACCAGGACAATTTGGTATGTCTGCGACTCTGCCGCACTGCGTCCAGTATTCTCCTTACGTTTTTCGTGTTGCTTTCTACTTTGCTTGTCCAAGGAACTCATCCATTTCCTTATTTCTATTTGTTCTTCAATTTTCGTATGTTCTTCCACCGTTCCATACTTCATGCGTCACAAGTCATTGTACGTATTACTCTTACGGTACTAACTGGAAAATACAAATTGAAGTCGAAATTGGGTGTACATGTCGTGGAGGTATACAGTCTCAAAGTCTGGAATATCGAAGTCCTTCAAGTTGGCAACAGGTTCCGCGTCGTGGCCATGCCTGGGTGCTATGTACATGCGAAGAAGTCGTCAGAATGCTTTAATCAACGAGGTGGGAGGACGCACGGAACTGATCATATGCCAATATGCACGAACACTATGCGCTGGTCCAAGGGTATGTCCTCGTCACAAGTTGTGACGAGGACATACCCGCCAACGACTGGACCGCTTGGTGAAGCGCTCGGGCAGCTCGTTTCGAATTCATTGTCCCATCCCCGCAAAAGATTTTGTAGAATGCCTCGACTAAGCGCTGCACGGTACTATTGTCGACTTTCCATAATGTCCCAACAACGCTCTTCACCCCAGCAAATTGTAGGCCAGCGGCTAGGTGTACTACTTCATCAGGAGTACTCAAGTCACCGACTGCGGTTTCACAAGCAGAAAGAAATGCAAATTCATGCCGAGACAGATCCGTTTGTGTGATGTCGAGAAGTGAAAGCAGTTGGTCTCTCATGAGAAATGCTGAATTGAAGGGGTCCTCATATTTCTGTGTCCCGTGGCACGAAAAATGAAGCCAGGTATTATGTTGCAGCGCGTGCAGTGCCCTCGATTTCGTTGCATCAACGCTGGTTATCTTGGTGAAGGAGACAGTTGGGGGAGGGGGTAAAAGACTTCGCACTAATTCCAGTTCAGGTTCCACACAATCCAGAGTGAATGAAGCACCGGCTGGGCAATTCTGACCGATGGCAGCAAAGAACACTGACAGGGACCTGTCATGTCTGCGAGCCTTTATCAGCGCAGCAAGCGATGGCATGTATGAAGAGATATATAACTGCGACAGCAATCGTCCACCTCGCCTGTACGCGCCAGCAGCGTGCAACGGCAAGAAATTGAAGACAGACGTCGGGCACCACCATATTCTGGAACCTGGTCGTGCAAATTTGTCCAGATTTCCGACCACCAGGCCGACGACGTCGTCCCACAACTCCATCAAGGCTTTTCTCAGTGCTTCTCCGCTTTCCCGTTTGAGTTTGACCACCAATGCCTGGAGTTTCTCGAGATTGGTAGGGAGTTGAATGCTAGTTGGAGGTTGCTCGTGCGGGATAATGATGGCATGGCAAGATGACTCGCTTGCGATGAGTATGATGATAGGCCCATCACGAGCTGCATCTTGAAGATCGGAGAATAAGGGGGGAAGGAGGAAGCGAGAGAAGCCCTTGATCTTCCGGATCTCTTCTACAGCTCCATTCCATTCCTTCACTATACGTCTGTACCGGGTTTCTTCTACTTCTACATCGACTCCTGGGGTTGCTTCTCGATCGTTCGCAGGAGGTTTATCAAGGAGGGAGCTGAGGTCTCTGAATTTCTTCATCAGGGCCGCTGCGTGATCGCCGTGTGTCTGGAGACTATCAAGAGGCGTGCGGAGTCGCATCATCTGGGTCCAGATGATCGTCCTGCCTTGTTCCAACAACTCAACAGCATGACGCACGTCACCACTGCGAAGAGCACACGATGCAGCATCCACGGCAAGCGTATTTGGGAAGTCCTTCATGATATTGTGACGAGACGATACTGAAGCTGTCGTGGACATGTAAGCATCCAGAAGTTGCATGGAAGTTGCATGAGCCTCCAGTTCAGTATCATGTGAATGTCGACGAGCATGGCGAACCCAGCTCAGACTTGCTTGCAGGCGAGATAGAGAGCCTCCAGAGACAACATTTGCTGCTGCCTTGAGATGATGGATGAAGGCATTCAGACTGCCATTAGCTTCGCCCGCACCGTCAGGCCCTGGGTGATAGGTTGATAGATAGTAGACCTTAGCTAGCGCCGTATGGGCTACTAATTGATGAGGATCATGTGGCGTCAACAGAGTCAACGCACAGTGCAGGGTCTCTCATGAGTCGTCGAGGTCTTCTTTATCGCCATGGTGCTCAAAGCAAGAGGAGAGTCGATTCCCAAGGTTACATAATAAATTGGACCGATCTGGGCGACCGACCGGGTGCAAAGCCAGCGTTTCCCTCTGAAGTGCGATAGCTTGATCCAAGTCTTTGACATTGCCTCGGTGCTCAAAGCGGGAGGAGAAATGATTCCCAAGGTTATTTAATAACGAGGACCGATCTGTGTGACCGACCGGGCGCAAAGCCAGCGCTTCCCTCTGAAGTGCGATAGCCTGATCCAAGTCTTCATCATCGCCTCGGTGCTCAAAGCGGGTGGAGAGTTCACTCGCAAGGTTATTTAATGAGTCGGACCGATTTGTGTGACCGACCGGGCGCAAAGCCAGCACTTCCCTCTGAAGTGCGATAGCCTGATCCAAGTCTTCGTCATTGCCTCGGTGCTCAAAGTGGGAGGAGAGTCCATACGCAAGGTTATTTAATGACTTGGACCGATCTGTGTGACTGACCGGGTGCAAAGCCAGCACTTCCCTCTGAAGTGCGAGAGCCAGATCCAAGTCTTCGTCATTGCCTCGGTGCTCAAAGCGGGAGGAGAGTTGAGTGGCAAGGTTATTTAATGACTTATACCGATCTGTGTGACCGACCGGTGTAGAGACTCGATCCTGAGTAGCCTCACAATGGCATATATTGCACTGTAGGTCGAGTCTACAATACTATGCATGCAACGCGACACTAGCGCGATAAACGCGACGTTCGCGCGACGCGCGCGACTTAGGCGACACTTCCGCGACATAGGCGACACTTCCGCGACTTGCGCGCGCTTTAGGCGAATTTTCCCGCGCCTAAGCGCTATAGGGCGCCTGACTTCCCACTGTGTTTTCCCATGTCCAACCAAGTTCCCAGGTATGCATTTCTCCATTTATCATTTATTTCAACATCGTACCATGTTTATTTTCACTTGGTACACATTTTTCATTACACATTTTTTACTTAACACAACACACATTACCACGGACCACCATCATCATAGACAGTCACCATCTCCGAGTTTTTATTATGTTTTGAATAAATCATCGCAAGCCCTAGTAGCAGTTAGCTCTAGTGGCCATATCCGCATCAGTTGTCTTATCAGCATCTCAGTACACGTCTTAACATCTCACTATCGCTTGCATACCGCTTTCACCCAGTTCCGCTTTTCGACGCGCGCCTATAGCGCCTTTGTTCCCACGCTTTCGCCTTATCACGCGCTTTGCGCATTCCCCCTAGAGTTGACCAGTGGATATTTGCTTTCTCCGCTTCCCCTAAGGGACGAACATATCGCACTCATATTTTCCTCCCTTCAACAATTATATCAGCTGCACCCTCAGCTGAGTTGAAGATCCTTCACCGGGCACAAAACCAGTGTTTCCCTCTGAAGTGCGATAGCCTGATCCAAGTCTTCGTCATTGCCTCGGTGCTTAAAGCGGAAGAAGAGTCCATCCGCAAGGTTATTTAATGAGTCGGACCAATCTGTGTGACCGACCGGGTGCAAAGCCAGCATTTCCCTCTGAAGTGCAATAGCCTGATCCAAGTCTTCGTCATTGCCTCGGTGCTCAAAGCGGGAGGAGAGTCCATACGCAAGATTATTTAATGACTTGGACCGATCTGTGTGACCGACCGGGTGCAAAACCAGCGCTTCCCTCTGAAGTGCGATAGCCTGATCTAAGTCTTCGTCATTGCCTTGACGTTCAAAGCGAAAGATCAGCATGAAACTCAAATTACCCAGTAATTGCCCTTGGCAATCATGCCCAGTGTTGTACCATCCCAGTGCATCATAATGAAGGGATATCACTTCATCTGATGCGCGGGGTTCGTCTCTCTGCGAATACCACACTGCTAGATAAGCAAGTTGATTCGGCAACAATGGAAGCATGGATGCAGCGGGCCGCTCCTGCCCAAGATCATTTGCATCAATGCTTCCAGCAGAATGCAGAGTGTATGTTTCGATTGCAATCAAAGCTGCTTTGTAAATGTGGCTGTCGGCATGGCAGGCATCGAGGACTTCGCTCAGTAACTCCTGAGCTGCATCGGCATCCGTTTGAAATCCTCATTTCGCGAAGCGAGAGAGGAGAGCAATGGCAAGATGAAACTGGGTGACGGTTCGGTCCGGGTGATCAGTGGGACGCAAATCAAGGGCGTCTTGAAACAGATTGATAGGGATGTTGAGGTCGAGGTGTCTTCTGGTAACTTGAACTTGGCAACTAACAAACTTTGCGGTGGCTAGATTGAACAGTGCTGTAGGGCGGTAAGGATGGTCTATAAGGCAGAGATTCGAGGCGCGTTCAAAGTGGTTTATGGATTTGTCGAGATCCCTACTGTTCTGCGTCCTGCAGTATCGCGTGAGAAGACAATGTCCAGCATTTGTCTCTACTACTAACGCATCCATATCACCGGATGTAGGCTACGCATTACAAGCCCTCAGCATCAGAATATTAGACTGCATTGATCACTCACTGTAGTAAGGGGGCAAAGAAATGCGGTGTCATTGTCATCAGAAAGTCACCGCTCCAGTGTCATGAACAGTGAAGTACACGGGGATACGACTTCCCCTTGCTTGGGCTGAAAGATCATAGCTATGAAACTCGTTAACGTCCGGTCAGATGTTATTTAAAGATGACGCTGCTAATGATGTAAATTTTCGCTGCGATCCAGTAATTCTCGGACGGAGATCTCGAATGTGCAGAGGACTTCTCCACCGAGCATGGGATCTAATTCAAATGAGGCATACACGCTGACCCGAACTTTAGATGATGGCCACGGCCTAGAGTCCTTCTCAATATGTGCATGAAAGATATTAAGTACAACATACAGAAGTATGGGCTCGTTCCATTCGACGACAGCCTGATCTACGTGTACGGGTTTGTTACTTGTCTGGAATTCAGCACCGTCGGTCTTTACTACCACATGGAAACCAGCGAGGATCTGTCGGAAACCAAGAGTGAGATCAGTTGCGCGAATGGCTTGAGGGAAATCGTCAATACAAGCTGAGTGGAGATGAATATCACAGACCAGTAATAACGACTTGTTGCACTCCCATGATGCATGTCTCTCCTGGGCACTGGGGTTGTTCTGGGTGGCTTGGCTCCTCATCCAAGGTTTGGAGGCTATCATCGAGTGGGTCTGGCACAGAGTCTGTCGCAAAACGAGACAGCAGAATAATGACGAAATGAAGTATCGCCAGAATTATGTTGGGAAATCATCAGTACGTGCCGAATGAAGACAGATGACACATACTAATGACAGGGACTCGTGGCATTTCACTGATCATGAGGTTTGTCTGTCCTGGGTCCTGGGGGCGTTCTAGGTGGCTCGGCTCCTCTCCCAAAGGTGAAGAATATTCACCGGAATGACCAGGAATGAAGCCTGACATATAGCTGAGGATGGATTCAAACTAACACTTGAGAGTTAGATGTGGGCTGGAAAACTGCAGTACCTGTGAGGTCCTGATGGACTATAAAGGAAGAAACCACAGCATGCATGTGGCATCCACACCACACAGCGATATAAAGTGCTGATGCCAACAGGACAGAAGCGACTCCCAGCCTGAGGATATCGAGCCACCCATGGCTTCATTTACGGTAGGGCCATTGTGTGGGCGATATTAATTGATTGAAGCAGCCGACATGAGGAGGTGGCACTGTGGCAGGGCCACCTTTACATCATTCAACTTTGCAAATTTGTCAAAGTCTTGTCTGCCGTCAGACCGTACATGTCAGCGTCGCGAGAAGACACAATACTTCCATATAAAATTTTAAGTATGTGATACTTGTCAATAAATATTGCTGGGGGCATTGTGCAAGGATCATGTCAAGTGACGAGTGAGGTTCTTTGAAGTTACTTTACCAATTTCATAAATTTGCTTCCGTAATCAGCCAATGAAAACCGTTTATCGTTCATCCTGTGCTAATCACCAGCGGATGCACTGCCAATAGGCCCACGGAGACCGACCAACTTGCTCGCCTTGAATCTTGCAGTGAAGCTTAGGATAGCCTCGCTCTTAAGCTGTATGTACGTTCACTGCATTGATACTATGCACCCGTTGACAACTAATCAGAGCCCTTGTATTCTCTAAATCTACAACTCCGACCAAGTAGTATCTCTGTGATATGTATGCGCTGATACTTAGTGCAATCCTCCGAGATATCGGGTCAGCAAGCCCTGCAACTTAAATGGTATCCGTAGCCGCCTCAGGCCTCCGAGTCAGTATTGATATATTGTTGATCATCATGGATGCTGTTCAAAGTGGGCATTCCCGCTTCGATCCGATCACTCTGGACCAAGGTAAATGCCCTTTCTGTCGCCGCACGATGTATCCGTTCATCCAAAGAGGTTTAGCCTCCCTACAAAGTAACAAGATCCTTCCAAGGTAGCTTCGCGTTTCAAGTGACAATAATGCATCAAACTTTGAGCTTCAGAAAATTTATTAGGTGCGTTCTGCGTCTATTATACCGGCCAAAGACTTAAGATACAACATATGTGCCTCAGAATAGAGCATGGCTACTATTGCCTCAGGTACAGAGGTGCAACCATATCTTTTATGAAGTCGCTCTCCTGCCGCTGCATCCAGTGAACCATGAAACGCTCCATCACGGCTATCAAGCTAAGCCTGCAACTCGAATGATATCCCAATATTAACACCATGGGTTCCGAACCCTGACGTGTGCATGAAACGGATTTTTTTAAACCTTTGTTTGCATCTATCTTGGCGCTATTATATCTTGCACCTTCTTCACCTTTTGGTATGTATTGGTACTGCACAGCGTGCATCAAGCCACCTAATCGTTACATAACCATACATAGTATACTTATAGACTCGTGACCAGTCTGACGTACAGTGGGAAATCTTGACGTAGCCAGACTGGTCGATCTCGGAGAAATTTGGCAGGCGAAGCACGGAGTTTGAAAATGGCAGGTGCCGTTTGTGCCGACGACATATCATATCATGAGTTTAAACATTGATTCTGTATTGTCCATGTCCATATCTGCTTTGAATGCTCTCGACAACCTTCCAACAGACTTTACAAACACGCTTTCAACCAGTTCCAGCAAGTACTCGAAGCCTTCGCAAACCTTAATTTCGTCTCGAAAGGCGCCAAACATCCGAAGTTTCTTCAACTCAAGGCTCTCGTATCTTCACTGGCAGAAAGAAATGTGATCCTCAGAGCTGCAACGGGCTCTGGAAAGACACTCTGCATGATTTTACCATTACCTCTCTCCTCCAACAAGATGGCTATCAATAATCACAGTTAACTCTCATCGCGTGAAATTTGCACTTCTGGATTACAGGTCAAGGAGTTTGAGGAGTATGGGATTCGTTCGATCACAATTCGTTTTGTCAACCACATTGGTTTTTTCTTCATCGACGAAGCGCACTTCATTTCCACTGCTGGAGAAGCTCAACCAGGCAAGAAGGTTCCGTTCCATGCAGCCATGCTAGGCTTGTCTGAGATGGTGTACAGCAGGAGGTCCATGGCTGTCATCCGCATGCCATTGAGTATTTTCAGCAAAGAGAGACTTTTTCTTCTGTGTCGAGGCCGCGAGGGTCCACTGTACATGCTAAAGATTCAGACGGCGGAGCATACTGCAGTGGTGGTGGATAATATGGAGCAAATGGTATCATTTGCAGGATCCTATTTCAATTTTAGTGCTACAGCACAAAATGAGAAAGTGCGGTACTCTATGCTGTGCGTGAACGAAAGTTTCTGTGTGATTGATAGTCATCTGTAATTAGTCTATGTGGCACTATTACTTCGACCGGTACAACCGGCACTTGTACATTTTCAAACTCTGTGCTTCGCCTGCCAAATCTCTCCGAGATCGATCAGCCTGGCTACGCCACTCGACTTGTCCGTGGTTATATAAGCTAGGCTGGTATCGAGCCTAGTATACTTAACGCTTCGTCCCGTTGTCGTCCATACCTCAGCGTTTTCTCATCACTCGCTCATATTTTTCCGGTGCACAACCTCTAGATGGAGTATTCGTCTGACGATATCGCAGCAGCGACTAGCTTGCAGTTCACTTCGGTGCGTCTCCTTGTCGATATGAGGGCGAATGATACTTGACAACTTCTATCAGTACATATACGGTACGTAGTACTGTCTGAACCCCTTGTCCTTTGCCCTAACACAATTCAGCGTCGATGGCTACATTCTGGGTAAGCTTACTATCCTGATCTATTTACGTCCGCTGTTAAACTCGCTTATCTAGATCTATGATTATGCATGTTCACTCCATGAAGAGGTAGTACACATGTTCTGTGATGCATCTCGGTTTTAACTTTTGATATCCACAATACGCTGTTCAAAGTGGATATTTTTGCTTCGATCGCGTTGGTGCAAGGTAAAAGGCCTGTATATTGTTACACGATACCTCCCCTTTATCCTTCTCACCACCAGTCTATATCGTACGTCCCGCTCCAGCACACACCGCCCCAATGATGAATTAACACTTGTTCTTCAGTGACCTTTACCCCAAATGGGAACCCAGGTGTATGTGATACTGTGGATGGTTAACGAGAACAAACGACTTACTGCATGACTTCGCTAGAAATGCCGAGTGTTTTGCAATATTGACTCAGGTACGTGCATGGTACATTCATGTATGCACGTCCTTGCTGAGGGCTGCTACTTTCCTCTCACAGGTCTTGGTATGGTATCAGTCATTTTCTCCGAATGTATCTCTCGTTCCCTCGTACTATATGTGTGTTTCTGATCTGATTCATCCAGGTTTTTTTATTCTCAGAACATATGCGCTCTGGAACAATAATAGAGTCTTGCTCGCAGCCACGGCGTCCACCTTGTTCGTGAGTTCCCAATCCACTCACCATATCCAAGCTAGTGGCAGATGCATCAGCCAGGCTATTGTCGTAGCATCCTTCAGCATTGTCTTTGCCAGTACCGTCCCCGCAGCATGTACTTGCTCTCACCTTCTCTCTGGCGTTCCACGACCACTGAAAAATTCTGTTCACTTTCACAGATTCGACTAGCGTGATCCCGGGCATCACAGGGTGCTACCAGAGTTCGACCAATTTCACGTTCCTCATACCATTTCTTCTCATTTCCGCGTACCAACTGGGTGGGTAACCAGGAACATATATATACATGTATGTTAGACGCGCTGACTGATGTTCTCCCCAGGACTCATGATGCTCACGCTCATACGCGCCATACAGAACTGGCGGATAACCCGAAGTCGTCTGTACGTCGTCCTGCTGAACCATGACATTTCCTATTATGCATGCGGTCTTCGTGAGTTAACACTCGTACGCACCGTTGCCGTACTTATCCACGATCATTGTCTTTCTTGCAGTGTTCTCGGTAACGAATATCTTCACACGGCCGCTCCTCCAGGTGCGTGAATGTCCTAAATGCCTTTTATGATCGAGTCGTTGATGTTCTGCGCCCCAGTACTCCTACCAATCCATGTTGCATAAGTATGCACCTCTACATCCTGCTGTGTATTCCTACTAACAATAACCAACTTACATCCACGTACAGTTTCCAGTTCATGATCCTCGCAATACTCGCCACGCGCATGCACCTTCATCTCTGGCAGGTGAACCGACATCCACACCGCTCTGGCGCCCTTGTGCGTATTCCAATATCCGATATGTCATCTGTAAATTCCACAGCGTGATATCTTATCCTGTGGTGTCGTTCGTGGAGCGAGGCTTGGACTGTACGAGATGACTGATGGGAGTGGGTTTAGTAGAGAGAGAATTTCTTTATTGGAAAAAGCCGTGAAAAAGAGACAGAACGCAACAACACAGTGCATGACGTGGTGGACTACATGCCGGCAGTTATTCGTGCTTATATATGTTGTAGACTTATATATATTGTAGATAGACAGATAACGGTAATCCTCTCTTGGTCATGCTATGCCGAGCTCTCGTGCCAAGATCTGGAGACCCTGTATCATAGCATTTGTCAAAAGGTATATCGACCAGCGGAGAAAGGTAGCTTACTAGGTGTTTACTGAAAAAACGTGCGGCTCCAAACGGACCCACAGCGAACCAAAGTCCCGGATGTCCAGAGGGTCGGTATATCTGATTAAGTTCTCCCTCCGAGTCAAGGCCCCACACCACAGGCGGAATAAGTCGATCGGTAACCTCATCGCCAAGAAGAGCTCTCGTGGTCTTCATGATGGGTTCGTTTCCTGTACTGCAACATGCGTGAGAAAGATCGATGAGCTACCATTCAGACCATACGCTAGGACGACGACATCTGCTGAAAGTTTAGAGCCGTCTTTAAACGTGATCCCGTCTTTGTTGAAGTGACTGATGTCTTGGCCTTGCTTTACCTAAGCGCATATCGCAACCGTCAGCTACAGCCCTCTGATAATATATACAAGTCATACCTTAACTCTGCCTTCGATAATTAGCTTACCACAGCCAATGTCAAGCACTGTATGATGCTTGAGTATCACCCGTCTCAGGAACAAATCCGAACGCACTAGATCCTGATCCCAAGCGGCCAAACAAAAATCCTTCCAGTCCAACCTCGCCACTACCGGGCGAAAGTTCCCAAGTTAAGTTGAATCCGGCCTTGCGCAAACCGTCATGGAGTTCCTTGTCCAACATCTTCACGTGTTGGATCCCACCTGATTTTGTCAGTTGCAGGGAGAAGGCTAGAGGCATTGAATTGCTGCGGAAATCCAGTTCCTCGATAGGAGTGTTGATGGGGGTAAAGCTGCCTAAAGCGGGTCTTCTCCATGGCAGCACAGGATGTAACGCATGTGGCGCTTCTTTGGACCAACGTTACCTTTTTTTCTTATAAAACTCTGGCTTCAGTGTGTTTCAATCCATACACGCACCTCAGCGGCACCATGTGCTACAAAATCTTGACATATATCCCCACTAGCATTGCCCTGATGGTCTCGTAAGTACGCGTGTAAGTGTGAGGTGCACAGATATGACTTACCGCACCCACGACGACGACACGTTTGCCTCGGAACTGCTCTGCATCTTTATGATAGTCGGAATGATACAAGGCTCCTTGGAATCCATCCATCCCATTCCAGGTAGGAATGTGAGGGCTCCCACTTCCTGTGGCAAGGACCAGATGCTTTGGATTGAGGATTGCTTTCTGATCTCCATGCTGTACTTCTACCGTCCATCTTGCGGATAATGAGTCGTATATTGGAGCTGAGGTTATGGTACTGGAGAGCCAGATACACAATTCCTGATTAACAGCGTATGTCTCCAGGAAATTGGCAAGTTTCCCCTTAGGAATGTACTTCGGGAAGTTTGTCCTAACATTATTGAGATATGCAATACCTTTGAACTGTAGAAGGCACATACGGATAGGGACTGTAGAGGACTGTATTCATTAGTACCAAGCATGTGAAAATATAATAAGACATACTGGAGCTTTGGTACGCAGGAGTATGCAGCGTGAGGGTTGGGTACCTGTTTTTCGCATTATTTAATAATGAAAATATACTATTGTTTGCACATACCGTTGTCGCCAGCAGTCTCCGATACGCGCATTTTTCTCGATTATGAGTGCACGGATCCCCAACCTACGCAGCCGCGCTGCAAACATAAGGCCAGATTGTCCACCACCAACTTTGATGACTCATCAAGACACCACGATTCATAAAAGAAACGGCACACCGATCAGAACAGTGGGGTCCGCCTCGATAGCACGGAATTTTGCGTCGACATCCCCCTCCCAAGTTATTGTTCGATCCTCGTATAGGCCGTGTTGGTCTGCGAAAGACTCCTCGTACCCGACGAGGTCCTCCATGTTTGTGAAAAGAGTTAAAGCCTTCCACTTCCCATTGGTATCTTGTGTCAGACGGAAGAAACCTCGTCCGAGTGCAGCTGGGTTCGTAATGCTAAAGGTGAAAGCGCCTTGTACTCCTTCAATGCCTTGTGAACCTGGTAATTTGAATGGTGAAGGCGCATTGATAGTGTGGTCGTCTATCTTGAAGTCACGAAGACTAGAGTGCTCAAGTCGTGACTTTCCATCAACAACCTCCGAGAGAAATCCGCGTATTTTTCCCAGACCTGATAGTGTTCTATGATCCCAAGAAAAACATAGAAGGTCTGAGAGTATTTGTTAGTGCGCCTCACTTGCTTGGACAAGCACTGACCTCTGAACCACCCGTCGGAAACGAAATGGCTGACAAATGACTTAGCGTCTCCAGTGGACGATGCGATCTCTAAGCTTTTGAGCCAGTCAGCGGAGATTGCGTGAAGGTCCTCTGTAGCCATGCTTGTACACCGGTAGATAACGAACGTTGAGTATAGCCTACGTCCCAGGTGTACCGGATGGAGTCCTTAAAACACTGAATGAAGAAGAGAATTCTCCAGCTTACACCGGTGACTCGCGCACGATACGTGACGCCACGACATGAACCCTCAATCAGCTATTAGTGGTTCCGCTATCCACTTCACTTGTGTTTTCCCACAGCATCAATGACTTGGCCAGCCTCAGCATGACGGTGCCCAAACGGACAGACACTGTTAGGTCACTAGTGCATTTAGCCATTGGCTGATCTTGAAGATGAACTTGCTTAAGAGTAACAAACCACCGTGTGCTGGCAATCAAATTCAAATCCGGCGTATTCCAAATTCTCCAATAGTCAAATCAAAAGCAAACAAAAACAAACTTTCATTTTTTTTGAATGTTCTCTTCCCCAGGCTCCGTTTTCCGGTACCTTGGTAAGAGGGTTCTTTCGACAGGAGTAAGGAGCCCTGACTCCTGTCAAAAGAACCTGGACATGTCTCCTCCTTTTGACTTCACTTGTCTCACCGTTCCTTTGACTCAGGCTCTTGTCGGTGTAGTAAAGACGCCTTCCCTCGAGTGTTGGATGAGGCCTTTGTACTGTTCACAATATATGCGATTACACTGATTATTATGACGCACTTTATTACCCCACTATCATCCCGCAATTTTTGCACTGGTGAGTCTCATCATCGCTTCTGCTTCTCGTGTCTTATCATCGCATGTCTACATTATCGCTCCTGCTTCTTTTGTTCACGAGTTGTGCTTCATTTGATGGGTTTGTCTGAATTAACGATGGTTGAATGCAGCCAGAAGGCCGGTAGGTAAAAAAGTTCCAGCCGGGTCGGGGATTGGCCGCTGCTAACGATTTAGATCTTCGACGTTAGATCACTGACAACGCCCGTGTGATGGGTTTTTCTCGGTGTATCACAGTGCATCATTCGGAATGGCAAAAACGGTCACAAAACTCTTGGGTCTGGCAAGGCACAGTCGATGGATTGCCTTGAGGATAGTATATAATAAATAGCAAGAGGAAGCAAAGATCTTCAAGCACGATGTCAGACACGACATCCTCAGCTCCTGAGCCCAAGTCTGAGAAAGGTTATGGCATTCAAATCGTGTTTGTATTATATTTGCATATCTACCTCCCGCGCTGTATATCGCTGACCTAACAACGAACAGATACCATACATTATCGGGTCGCGTCGATGAGAAACAGACGACCTCCAAATCCCCGCCAGACCCAGCGGACGCAGTTGGAAACATAGATGCCCATCTACTGAGTATCGACGAAGTGTATTCCCGGTATTCCACCCATCCCACAGTCGGTTTGGAGCTTGCCGCTGTCTGTCGCAGGGAGCGTGATGGCAAGAATATCATTAGCCCTCCACCTACCGTCTACTGGAAGAAAACCTTTAATTATATTTTCGGTGGTTTCAATTTTCTCATGTGGATCTCGTTCATCTTGACTATCGTGAGTGCCGTTGTTCACCTGCCATTGCGACTTTTCTAATATACACGTTAGCTCTCCTATGAACCACTCGGCCCTCCTGTACCTTTCACTCTTGGTATTGCTGTGCTGATGGTTCGTGACTTTCAACTCTGATGCTCACTTTTCCCCTTCTCATCAACTACAGATCATCGTTATCGTCATTTCTGCTGCATTCTATGCTTTGGTCGATTGGAACGCGAACAGAATCATGAAGTCGATTAAATCTCTAATTGCACATGAGACTGCGGTCATTAGGGATGGAAACCAGCAAATAATCAAGGCTACTGACATTGTAGTTGGTGATGTTGCCGTGCTCAACGCTGGCGACCGTGTCCCAGCCGACATGCGTGTCGTGCAGGCATCGTCCGACCTTCGCTTTGATCGCTCTCTCCTGACGGGTGAAAGGTCTGTTCCTTGTCTTATGTGCTCGAATCTGGCTGAAGTTTAAATGCAGCGAAATGGTACCGGGAGCTCTTGATGCAACATCCGACAATGCTCTGGAGACTCGTAACCTCGCACTGACTTCCACTTTTGTCGTACAAGGTACTTGCCATGGAGTCGTGTTTGCCACAGGAGATAGGACTGTCATGGGACGCCTTGTCAAGATGTCGGGAGAAACAAAGTTCAAGCTTACCACTATCCAACGAGAAATGTGGTTTTTTCACCAAGATCGTTTCATGGATCGCACTCTTTTTCTTCTGCTTGTCGCTTCTTCTATATGGCGTTTGGTTACGGACATCGTATCCTGGGTATGACACCCCGTCTTCTGCCATCGTGAATTCAATTGGCTGCTTGACTGCTTTCGTTCCCCAAGTAGGTGGCCAGCAGTGAAAGTTCGTATTCCCTTCTTAGTTGACAATTTGCAGGGCCTCCCGATTTGCGTGGCACTCTCGTTAACCGTTATTGCCCGTCGCATGGCTAAACGTCAGGTGCTGGTCAAAAATCTGGCGACCATCGAGACATTAGGATGCATGTCTGTGCTATGTTCTGACAAGACGGGCACGTTGACTGCGGGAAAGATGGTAAGATGAACGATACATCTGCTCTTGTTACCAGCTTGCTGATGGACCTGTAGATGGTAGAGAATATTGCCTTCCTCGATGACGTATTTGGTGTCGAGGAAATTAACGAGAGGGTTACGAAGGCATCAGACCCTGCCGTATTTTTCTGCGTTCAAGGCGCTCCATCAGATCGCGAGGATTTGCAACGGCGCGCAATTCGACGCAACGACTAACCACCTTCCTGTGCAGGATCGTACAATCAAGGGCGATCCGACTGATACTGCTCTTTTACGTTTCTCCGAGGTCCTTTCAATACCGGAGCTTGGTGTGAATGCCAGTACTCTTCAGCAAGACTATCACAAGAAGTTTGAGATCCCTTTCAATGCCAACAACAAATGGATGCTTTCCGTGGTCTCCAGGGTCAGCACTGCTGAAAAGAACGTAGAATCGACATGGATGTTCGTCAAGGGAGCTCCTGATGTTTTGTTCCCTTCTTGTGGCAGTGTGCTACAGAGTGATGGGACGGTCGTCAAGTTAACAAGTAAGGCGAGGCAGACGTTCGCCATGATTCAAGAGGATTGGTCAAGCCGAGGCCAACGAGTACTCGTGCTGTGGGTATGAGCACTTTTAACTTAGCACCATAACATCTGATATCGGTGCCGAGGTAATAGATGTAGGAAATCCATAGAAGAAATCAACACTGGACTTCCACCGAACGACGTGGAAGATCTCATGTACATGGAGATGTGCGATTTGACTTTGGTTGGTCTAATTGGAATTTGCGATCCTCCTCGCCCGGATGTATCGGCGTCGATTTCTCTCATTCGACAAGCTGGAGTTCGAGTCTTTATGGTCACTGGTGATTTTAAGCTCACTGCTCTGGCCATTGCACGCCAGGTAGTTTTTCTTTCTTTTCCGCTGCCATAAAATCCCTATTAACCCCCCTTTCAGGTCGGTATCATTACCCAGCATGTTGTCGACACCATCCAGGATGTCCGAGCTGCTGCATCTGAGAAGACTTCGCCGAAAGATTATTATCTTTACAAGCCATCTGATAATGATCCTATCCGCTCCCTGGTACTTACAGGGGAAGACGTCGCATCTCTCACCTCGTTTGATTGGAATGTCATCGTTGGGGCCTACACAGAGATCGTATTTGTGCGCACTACCCCTGACCAGAAAATGCGAATTGTAGAGGAGATCAAAGCTCGCGGAGACAATACAGTCGCAGTCACCGGAGATGGTGTTAATGATGCGCCAGCACTCAAAGCCGCCGATATTGGTGTTGCGATGGGTAGTGGCAGTGATGTGGCCAAGGAAGCTGGTATAGATTTCCTGACGGTCTTTCGATGACACTAATACCATCACTCTCAAGCCGCCTTGATCTTATTGAAGAATGACTTTGCTTCCATCCCTGTCGCGATAGAGTTGGGTCGACTGGTCTTTGATAACCTGAAGAAAGTTACATTGTATCTCATGCCTGTGAGTCGATTTGCGGAAGCGGTATAATCTCGGCGGGTTTGATACTCATGGTATTGCAGGGTGGAAGTTATGCGCAATTCATGGCGATCCTCGTAAACGTATTACTAGGTATGCAGATACCCCTGAACCCGTATCAACAAACCTGCTATTCCATCACCAACGATGTTATAATGTCTATCTCGTTAATGTATGAGAAGCCTGAGTGGGGTGGGTGTTCACGTATTCAGGAGTTTTCCAGTGTTCATTTCCTGTTGTAGACTTGATGCAGCGCAAACCACGCAACACTAGGACCGATAGGCTTACGGATTGGCGCTTTTTCTTCCATATCTTCCTGGTACGTTTCATGACGTGGGTGATCCAAACGTGCTCATGTATACTTGCCCAGTTCTATGGACTGATGTTGTGGCCCTGCGCGATGGCGATGTGGTTCTTATACATGAACCAGCAGGGCCTCAGTTTCTATAAGGTTATCTTGACTTTCAACCGATGGGAAGATGGCTGGCAAGGTTACACCCTCAGTCAGCTAACCCAGTTCGTCAATGTCGGTCAAGGCATTTAGTGTGTCATCATTCTTTCCTTTTGCAATGCTGATTCTAATGGCCACTAGCTATGTGACGGTGACCATCGGACAGTGCGGGACTCTTCTAGCAGTTTGTAACCGCCGAGTATCGATACTGCATTCAAATCCTCTATGGGGCCCGCGTCGCAACCTTCTGGTGCTTGTCGGCATCACGGGCACAATATTGATCTGCATCGTGAACCTCTATGGAGCTGTCTTCCAGCGGGTGTTTGGCACGACCCCTATTCCTGGGATGTTCTGGGGTCTTCCATTTACCTTTGCTTTGGGGATCTTGCTCATGGACGAAACTCGCAAAGCTATTGTGAGGAAATACCCGAAGGTATGTTTTGAGTTACACGACCGTACTGGAAATTGAATTCACACTTTTATAGTCTTTCATTGCGTGGCTGGCATGGTGAAGTCGAAGTGTAAGCTCGATGCTTACTTCCTGTTATGTTTTCTCTCCTTACACAAGACGGACACTTCATGTGATTCTTTCATTTACCTTGTATAAATATTCATATCATCATCTTGCTCGCTCGACGATGGATTTATCCTGTACCTCTATCTGTCGTACGAACATCTAGAACAGACTGCTTTGTCTATTCACTCTGTTCCAACCATTCTCGGGAAAGCACCTCTTTCTGGGAAGTTGACCCCGTGGAAAGTTTCGTCGAGCCGCAGGCTTGGCGGACACCCTTGCCATGACCAATTTTTCAATAGATAATAGATAAATATTGATTGACGTCAAAACAAATGTTCGATTTTTTTTTGGAAACCTGGAGGGAACGCGGTTTCCTCAGCCTGTGGTGTTGTATGTATATGAAAGGAGATCTCAGACGGTGGAATTGACCGCGATCCGCCGCAGAGGCGTCCGCCCTATCGCTGCCGGGGAGCGGAGTAGTTCATTGATTGCCAGCAGCAACGTCAACCCCTCTCGAACAAAACTACCTTCTCTTCTGACTGCCCGCTATTGCCCATCGCCCGAGTAGGCTTTGCCATTACTAGGAAAGGAAAAGTTAAACCATCTCAGTGGAATCACGTGACTTCACATGATGCTGCCGACGAGCTCGTCTCCTATCACCGCATGCTCCCACACCTCTGAATTTTCAAACAGAAGTTGTCGATGCTAGAAGGAAAAAAATCGGAACACAAAAATGAAGCTCCAGGAGATGGAGATAAGTCAAGAGGAGGGGGATAAACCGAAATCGAAGCACAGCACCAACGAAGAGGATGAATCAGATTTCTCTGAGTCAGAGGCTGAAAAGTCCGAGACTGCTTCAGAGGATGATGGACCTGCGAGGGAAGATCTCAGCTCGACTTATCCAACCTTGGCCATCCACCATTCGTAAGTTAAAAAAGCTCTCTACTACGTCACGAGAAACAAATTTTACTCTCTTGAATCACCGTCCCTCCCAGAATTGTTCGCATTGGAGTTATACGAGGCCATGGTACACTGATCAACCCGAGCGTGAGTCAAATGCCAGCAAACCCAGGTGCCTCGCCAGCTCAAGTTGCCATTGTCATGGATCCACGTCAAGAGGCACCACAACCTTGGAGCTCTGTAATTGTACTTTCGATTGCCTGAAAGAGACCGTGGACCGTTGGCATCCAGTCTCCCAGTACTGACATGTGAGTATCAGATACACGCCCATGTACAAAACTGTTTTCGACTCAATACCATCTGCAGTTGAGTTGTGACCAAGTATGAAATTGGCCCGCTATGATCGTGTCCGCCGCAGCAATAGCTCTCTACCGCACAGCCTAAGATCATCGGCCACCCCTGCCCCCAAGCTAGTTATGCAGACCGTAATAACGACATGCTGTCTTTGTTTGTGTGAACCAGATTACACAGTCACCGATTATCAAGGTTGCGAATGCGACACGATGTGATATGAAATAGAAGGTCCGTGAGCGTATTGTCCACCTCCAAGCTTTATGAACAAAGGAGACTTGATCCCCGCGCCCGCACTCTACTTCAACGATGTTGGGTATGTCACCTTTCCCCTATGTCTCCTTCAGAGCGCTCATGAGTCACAGTATAAAACGCAGAGATGGCAGTCAAGTCACGTCATAGTCCACACCAGTCCTGCGTGTCTATATCACGTCGGACTATCAAGAGACCGCAATCTTACGAGGTGACATTCACACCCCTGCGATCTGGATGCAGGACCTTGCTGCGCTTGCCGAGAACACGACCCGGAACCTCGAGCGCGACGCGGCCACCGGACGTTACACGATTTTCCAAGCTTGATTAAGGAATGCAACATCGGTGCGCCTAAATATCTATTCTGTGAGGTCTGCATCTCAATATTCACTCTGCTTTCATAGCACCCACTAATGGCCTCACTTGTGTAGCTATTAGCGACCGTGACATAACTGCGCCAGCGCCAGACCCCGACTCGCTTGTTCCTGGCATGTTTTGTGTCCATGGAACTAGTCTTGTATTCCATTTTGCGTTGGCAATGACTGCCGATCCTATGTGATTCTACTGTCAATGCATGGCGTTCTTCGACTCGTACTACAGACGTCCATCTTGACCAGTCTTAACCAAGTGGTAAGTAAGCCGTGACAGGACATGGAAAAATCTGTTGCAGGTTTGAAACCTGCTCAGCAATCTTTTTCTTTTTATTACGCCTTGAACATTTGCTCATTGATGGATCCTTCAAGGTCTATCTTAAGTAGTTATACCCGACTGGCACCAGAAATCTTGGGTGGTGCGGATTCAAAACCTGCCTACTGCCGATAAATGTCTCGGCACCGGGACCTTGACATTCATTCATCCGGAACAGTTCGTTGGAGGTTAACGTTCATCCCGCATCCTGGCCAAACTGAATCATTACCACAACAGAATCGAAATCTGGTTCTCTTGGATTGCGCAGGTTCGAAACCTGCCGACAAGTGTTTCTCTCTCTCGGAACACCTCATGACATTCACTCATGTCACATCTAACTGGTCTTAGCTAAGTGGTTACCACAACATAATCAAAAAGCTATTTCTCTTGGACTGCGCAGGTTCAAAACCTGCCCAACGACAAGCTTTTTTTACATCAGAACATACCTTAACATTGACTCATGGACGATTTCCTCGGATGTCCATATAACTGGTCCAAGCCGAGTGGTTACCACAACAGAGTCAAAATCTGTTTCCCTTGGAGTTGGTTCGAAACCTGCATATAGATCCTCGGAGGTCTATCTTAAATTAACTAGGTCCACTCGTTGTGCCGAAACTTCCCTTTTATGTGATAGTCTGTCCATGAAAGAGGAATTCACCTTCACGCCTCGCGAGGCTCGTCTCGGAGGCCCTGAGGACGCAAACAAGGTGAGGACGATATCCGTCGTTGTTTTAATATTTGTGATGATGTTCGTAGGTCATTGAACTCGACCCTTCGTCTTATCTCTGGTACGAACTGAACCATGCAGCTCTTCATGGAGCACAACACATGATGATGCGTTCGAGGCCTTCAAAATAATGCTCTTCAAGTTGGACAATGCATTCGGCTCGCGGATACGACGTAAGCCCCAAACAACTCGAGCGCCGACTTGAAGATGACTTACATTCTTCGCAGAGCTACGCCAGCAATACGTCAGTCCATCTGAAGTAGAAGATACTATTCGACGAACCATTCACGCTCAACTGGAAAACGCTCCACTTCGTCTAATCAACACCATCACTGGGAATATATGTGATCGAAATGCACAGATCAACGGCTTCACGGAGAGTACAGAGTACAAAGAGCTTTTGTTTCCATCAGTAATGTATGGGCCCCTCCGAGCGGAGCCCATCAAAGAAGCGGTCGCGAAGTACTTCAATTGGGTCATGTTATCCCACAGGTGGGAAACCAAGGAGCCGCTGGACCAGGGGTCCCAAGGGCAGGAGCTACGCACCAAGGGTCCTATCGGCCCTTTCCACAGCTTAGTCAGCATGTAGACTAGGTTTCACCATGTTCTTAGCTAGCATCCATCATCATCTCAGCTTGTCTGCCTTGCTCTGGGCTTAGGCCGCTGGCCCTGCTCCACCGCTGCTGCATGACATTCAAGGCAGGGACATATACGACTTGGATCCGTTGTGAAGTTGCAGAAGTTCTGCAAAGTCGCTCGCGACGCAAGGTATCGCTGGGCGTGGAGCGATACGTGCTGCATCGACTAGTATAACATCATCGAACTCCAAGAATCAGTCAACTCCATGTTCATCTAGTATCACTACTCAGCGCTCACCGTCGTCTACCTATCAGATGTTGATGTTCCTCCTTCGTCAAAATCTGGCGCGCTCGCAAACAGCATTTGGAACATGCAATGATGGACCGTTCAGGAGTTCCTCGCTCCTAAAATTGCTCTCTACAGCCAAGCGGATTGGACTCTATATCTCGACGACCGCTCCCGCAACCACAGGGAGTCTGTCGCTATCACGCAGGAGTTGGAACGTTCAACTGGCATAAATGCGCGGGCGCTCGTCGCCTTCCGTCCGGTGATGAGAAATGCCCAAGAGAAACCGCAATGGGCATCAACGCGTGTCACCACGTTGCAAGAAGACGCTGTTTGGGATCTTTGGCGTCCACCTTCCTGTAATCTACGGAGAAAAAAAGACAGAACGCGCTTGGACGTCTCTTACAGGAGATCATGGCAAAAAGGTCGGACGCAACGCTGGTAAGAAATGGCTCGCATGCTTCTGAAAGACAGAATCAATTAAATGTAATCTAAGATAAGACAACAGATGTACAATTTTGCGCGAGACTTTTGAAAACAGGTTCCTTGTCACTTGACCATGGTGCATGGTGCGCCCAGTTTACTTCGTCCCACCATAACCTGTAACGCATTGACATTCAGTCCTCCCGTATCGAACTACTCAATGCTCAGTGACGGTTGCAGGCCTTACGAACTACGAACAATATCTATCAACTTCGAAGCACAAGGAGCAGCAGACGGCAGCGTCACCTACGGCCTCGAGTTGAGATGTAAACTCGTATGTGCCACGTTCTTAGCGTTGACTCACTGTTATCGCTGATAAGCACAGAAGCATTTCGCAGGCTACCGCAGTGCGGCTGATGGAACATTCCTCACGCCAAGCATGTTGTACCGCTGAGTTTCTTGATGTATGCTCCGTTAAGACATTTTTTATCGAAATACTTGGTGGTACATGAATACTTGCAGTAACCCAACCAACTTCGCATTTCCTTCTCTTATTTTCTTACGAAAGGTCTTCTGACGAGGTCCGAATGCAACACAGCGATCTTTCCTTTCGATATCAAGTATAATGCTTAAGGACGAGGATACAGTGAAGAGTTACGACAGATGAAGTGCGGTTCGTGGAGCCATATGTTGCGAAGGCGTACCAACAGGGCAGCGCGAGCGCGACGATGAAGCAAATTTCCCTAATTCTCCGGAACTGGTGGAAGTACTATGAACTCATGAGGTCGTTGTCTGACACACTTTCAAATCGATCGTACCCACCTACACCCGCATCCAAGCCACGCTTTCGAACGTGGTAAATTCTTGGAGCCCCTTCAAACAGGTGGATCTTTATTACATCTCTGGTTTACGCATCTTATGGCTCGCAATCAATATCTCGCCATCCACACTTTCCACATTTTGTGTTTCCCATTTTCGGAACTGTGACTTATGGTGCTCAGACTCTGGAGTGAAGTAAATGTGCCAGAACGAAGGACAATGATGCCACAAAGACATTCCACTGGCAGAGTCCACGGAATCCACCGCAGCTATGTGGTGATATTTATATTTGTTCTTTTGATGTACTTACATGGCCTGTGGCAAGCCCTTCTCAAATATGTGGACCCAGGCATCCGAGCACTATATATTTCGTGTTGGCAGTGTCTCTCTTCTCTCCATCACTTTGCATCTCTCCATATATTCACCTATCTTCTACTGTCAATCCTTATGCCCAACAACGTCCCTAATCTCTATCGTTGGGGAGTCTTTAGAAGACTGGCTACTCGTCTCGAGTCTCTGGACCGTTTTCTGGAAGCTATGATTGAGATCATGAAGTTTAGTGATGCGGAAGACCGGCAAATTCGCCACTACGGCCGTAAGGTACTGTCTCTGTTATTACTCATCTCTTATAGTCAACTGACGATAATATTTCCGTGCAGATCATCTCTCTTACGGAGGTAAATATGATTTCAATTCTAGCAGGCTCTTCCACTGATGCCCTTGGTAATTAAGATTGCAAACGCCACTATGAATTCAAGTAATATTGGCGCGACCCTGCTCGTGATTTGTTCAGAGGAACAAGTGCCGTACAAAGCGGCATTTTTTAAAATGCTTGTCTTGATCAGGCGCCGGAGGTCGGCGTTCCCTGCTTACTTGAACAGTAAGCATTGGTTGTTATCGCGTTTGATTTCCTGTTCACCATTTGTATAGCTCGCATCAGTGCGCTCTTGGATTATTCCATAGAGCATAACATGGTCCTACGGACCAAAGGAATCGATCCACGTGTCCAATTGGGCATTAAGGAGTTGATAATCGTCAGACAACCACGAGCGGGGCTCTTCAAAAATAGTCAACGAGCTACTTAGTGCCTCCATTCCCTCGAAGGCTGTTTGCGCGCGACTGTCGAACGAAAGGCCGACGCTTTGAAGTTAGAACTAGGAAACAATCGTCTTGAAGTTGATATTCTTCTCGAGCCTTAGCTGGACTAATGGCTACCTTATTGTACTTGAAATTACAACCTTTTCGTTTCATACTCAGTTGTAACTATACACCTATTGCACCTACCGACGGACAATCTATCTTGCTCGGCTGCCGCACCAGTAACTTGACTTTGAAGTCTGAATTCATTTGCCTCATCTCGCCTGAAAATTCGCAATCTATCTACCCCTTTCGTTTATGACTACATCTCGGCTTGAGGCGCCTTGGGATGTCTTCTCGTTGATGATGGTGTTCATCATCATCCGATGGATTAGTAGTAATTCCCGGTTCTGAAAAGCACGTTCAAGTACTTCCTGGTCAAGTATCACAAGGTTGTATTCGGGGATCCGTGGACGTACCTGACACGGACACAACTGAAATATCTCACTGATGTCTAGACAAATAAAAGGTGTGCTGAGATTGTCAGTGAAACATGAAAGGCTCCGTCGCTAAGGGTTTTTAGATGTTTTTTCTACCCGAAAACGGTGGCATGCAGTGCGGCGTTGCAGGAGTGGGCCACCGAGGTATGCATAACCGTGAAAAAAGTAGAAAAATTAATTAAACAAATTCAATCATTGCCCCTGTCCAAGGATAGACTCAGCGGTCACCAGCGAGGTCTTTCCATTGGCTAAAGATCACGTTACTCGTCGAATGAGTCAGTCGGTCTACCGTATTGCCTCCTAAGTAGACCGACTTCACTAGGAGTCTACTACGTTGAGGATTCTCGACCTCTGCCCTGCATGCCTAACTGGACAATCATATCTCCGTGCGAGACACAATATGTCCATCCAATGCAGATGAACGTATTCCGGGTCATGAAAACTGTTGTTCGCATGTTGTACCCATCAGATGTAGGAGCTCTCCACAGTCGACAATTTGGGAGGATACACCGCGGTTCTCGGATACGCATTCTCACAGGAACCCCCAGACCTATCAGGCCTTTTCCTCTCTTTCGCTACCTCATGGATGGGTTCAGACATTTTTGTCCGATTCCGTGATATGCAGATCCAAATCCATATGCATAACGTTTGCGCTCCCGTCCCCAGCGAGCTCACGCCAGTCATCATGGACATATATGAGTTTGCCCCCGCGAGGTCCGATATATGCTCTCGTCAGTGGGACACAGAGACGGAGAGTTACTTTGCGCGTAGGATATGGAAGCAGCTGCAAGTGGAGGTAAGTATTGATTTGTGTTCTTACACTATCATGATGTGAATTGACTGCGGTAGAGATATCATCAACGTGTTTCACAGCAACAGGTTCCTGGTGGCACAGACACCAGATTACCACCAGCCTTCTGGAAATGCTCTATATGTGCCTCCGATCTCATCCATTGCAACAGCTGCCAGGTTGCATCGTGCGAATCGCGTGATTGTCGTGGATCTTCTGAACCCCCGCTCGCGCGGTGCATCACGCATCCAAAGGAAGTGCTATGTCTCCCATGCCTTGAGCATCAGGATTCTAAGCGGTTGGAACAGTGTCCAGGGTGCAATTTTTGGTGCTGCGCAAAGGATAAGTCCTTATGTACTAGTCGTCCCGTTGGCATTGAGTCCCCTCCTTTCTTATGGGGACGCTACAGCACTAATGTCAAGCTCTTGTTTGCCTACTTCACTCACGAAAGGGCTCATCCTCGCAAACCCGAGTCCTGTTTGGAATGCGAGATACCCGGCTGGCGGACCTGCTCCAACGAACTATTCTGTTGGTCTTCTCGGATCTGTCCGGAATGTGCGACCAGTGGCGTGATGTGTCTGTGCGAAAGAGTGTGGGCTTGCGACCCCTGTGCGAAGTGGTCAGACCTCTTCATCCGATGTCCGCGCTGCAACCGGCCATTCTGCATCACTTGCTCCTACATCGACCAATGCAAGAAGTGTCACCGCGTGAGCCTGTGCTACGACTGCGCCGAAGAAGCGCCAGATGCAGATGAGGTAATGCCGGCTGAAGTTGCCTCGTCATGTAAGAGTTGTTTGGAAGGTGTGCGAAGGCGTACGATCTATTCATGGGAGTGGTGGTAAATATCTAACTCAGACTCAGACTAAGGGATCCGAGCCGGAGGCCACGCGGGACCTAGTGCGTTCACTACAGCGCTTCCTATGAACAGGAGAACTGATTAGATTCGTCCAGGGTTCCGACTGTATGTTGCCCATAGTGTAATGACTCAAGCTCATGATGTATACCACAAAAAAATCAGCGCCAGCAGTTTCCCCAGTTCTTTTCTCTAAACCATCGCGTCGAAGTTCGATACAGAACGAGTCCGAGGAAATCGGTGTACCTTGACAGGGTCCTCGTACTGTTTTTGACATGAGCGCAGAACAGGACCATTGTTTTAAATTTTGACACCCACCACCCAGAACGGCATATCCAATACGATAACCTCTGTACCCTTCGCTCTGCACTTCGCCTTCAATATCTCATAATCTCCGACCAACTGCTCCGCGTTTTTGTCGCACGTCAGGACTTTAAGGCATGGAAGCACGTCCACTGCATTGATGATAGGCTGGAGCGTGTTACGGTGTATATGATTAGGATTTCTGAAAGAAAGGTGTTCGATAGTGGGCGGGAGGTCGGAGGCTAGTGGAAAATGTGTGGGCACATGGTAAATTACCAGCTCTTCGAGCGCAGTGCACATACGGAGCAGAGCAGCAGAAAAGATATTGTAGTACGCGAGACGGAGGGAGCGAAGTCGCGGGGCATGGACAGAAAGAATAGTTCGATGATTGGGTCCTGGTATATCTCGCAGTTCTAGGATACGGAGGGAGTTGGCGGATGATTTAAGCAACCAGGTTAAAACTTCTGATGTTGGAAACCTCGACAGGGCAAGCTCATACAAGCAGACCTCTGCACCAGGTCGTTGTGCCAACTCTTCAGCGTCAGTATTCCTCCGTAGCACCGGCGTGGCAGCAGTGCGCCATGGCCACGCAGCGATCTCCTTTTCAATTTTGAGGAATTGTATGTTGTTCCATATCTTGAGCAGTTGGAAAAGGATGGGCGATTGGAGTCCACACTGCAATAGTGTGAGCGCTTTCAGTTTCCTTCCTACATCTCTCAGCTTCTTCAGTATCTCCTCCTCGAATTCGTGTACTCCGATGATGCTCAGCGCGAGCTCGTACAACTGAGGGCAAGCTTGCAGAAGGATTACAAAGTCATCTGGACTACATCCGGGACCCCCATTTGAGGTTTCCCCGATCGATATTTCGAGGATTCGTATGCATTGACCCAAGTCTTTACCCCGGCCCGCCGAAGAGAGTAGTGCTGCACGAAATATGGGGATATTGTGTTGCTCGAGTTTTGTGGCGCAACGAAAGAGCAGGGTTTGTGCAGGTCCTGACCAGGTCTTGCACACCAAGGCAGCAGCTTTGAGGAGGGTATAGTTCGGGGTACGTAGCGAGGTGTAGTACCCGTGTTCTAAGATACATAAGACAAGTTCAGGAGGAACGAAAGACATCTGGAGAGTTCATCAGCTGAGATCTGAATTGCCAGACTCCGATCTGCAGTACGTCACCACCACTTGTTTCAATTGTTCGAATTAGATATCTATGCGATAATCGAATTGCGGATTTCTGGATTTCTGTGACGGTGATGGACCAATGCTTGTTGTACTAATAGTCAGAGGTTCAGAGGACGCGCAGTGACTCAACAATACGGTACCCGGTTATCCGTACAGTCATCCGATTACAAGACCAAAGTAATGATACATGTAGGCCATCTCAGCATCTGAAGCCTTCTTGCACCAGACAATCGCAACAATGAGGATGATCTGGTTCCAAGCTTAAGGGCAATACTCTCAAGTTTCAGCCCAAAAGGATCCAGCTCGGAGATGCCTATACCACCAATCACTCAGGAAACTCAACATTACTGAATCAACATTTTCCGATACCATGAATCTAAATAGTCCTGTGGATAGTAAAAAGCGAACAACAACACATTTCAAGCCGACTTGTAACAAACTTTTACATGCGAATAATGAGCTGCTTGATTGCCGACATCCACAAGCCAATGTCGTCTGTCTGCGAACCACGAGTGAGAAGGTCGACGTGGATAGACAACGCAGCATCTCGGTCATGCGCCTCCATGGCTGTCGAGCAACGCTTGAATCAGGATTGCCTAAGCGTATTGATGGGAGACACATACCTCTTGCCAAAACAAGCAACTGGTCGACCACAGGCTTGGACAATGTTTCACAATTCAAAGCATCAAATAGAGAATTGATTCGGCGCTCAAGGTCATCAGCCATTCGTCGTTGTTGGGGCTATGGAAGATGGTCACACAGGAGCTTCGATCACAGAATACAATCACATACTTGTGTCGTCTGCTTCATCTGTGTGAGTTGCTCGTTGATGATATTGAAGACGGGCAACGCAGACTCGGGGATGTGAGCCCGGTCTCCCGGGGCTAGAATCAATCATCAGCCACGTGCCTACTGCATCATTGAGAAGACGTACGATATTTTGGTGGCGGTGGACCTTGTCGAGAACGTGGAGGCTGCGTGTTGCTGACACCTCCGGCTGACGCAACTCCAGGAGGTCCCTGCTGAGGAGGTAGACCGGCAAGCGGATGTGGTGCCGGAGCCACTCGTGGTGGACCCTGTGGAATTCCACGGGGCTGCTGCTGTTGGACTTGGCCAGGAGGAGGCGCGTATGGACCTGGTGGTGCTTGCTGAGCTTGGCCGGAAGGAGGTGCATAGGGACCTGGCGGCGGCGGACCGGCTTGTCCCGGCGGAGGCGTTGCATACGGTCTAGGTGGGCCGAGTGGCTGTCCAGGGCCACGAAGAGGACCAGGTGGAGGAGTGGCACGCGCATACGGCCCAGGAGGCTGCAATTGAGCGGGCTGCATGGACGGCGAGTATGGACCAGAAACAGAAGGAAGAGGGGCATGCTGTTGCGCAGGAGACATTAACCGGTTTGATGGTGGTTGCATGCCCTGTGAATGAGCAGGAGGCCCAGAGGGAGGTCGAGCCTGAGAGGGAGGCGGTGGGTGCACCATCCACTGTGCCGCCCGTGGCGGAGGGGGAGGGTCCCGACCATGCCCACTCGTGTGTGGCGGGCCAGGAGCGGGAGGTGACGCAATTCTGGGAGAAGGAGCATTGGGGAAGGGAGACACTATAGCCATTGGCTTCTGGAGATTTAGTGAAGATGGGGCGCGACGATCATTGGTCATAACGGGAGCATCGTTCCAGCCACCGTTTGGCATGCGGTTCAGCGGGGCAGAGGGAGGCATGGGACCACGGGACGGTGGCAGATGTTGGTGTTGGGCTGGCTGCGGAACTGAAGTGGGGTGAATTGGCCTGACAGCAGAGGATACAGCATATAGATCATGTGATGGTTGAGAGATGGGTTGAGTATGCCCGTATGTCTGAGCAGGGACAACTGGAACAGATCGCGTGTAGCTGGCGTAGCCAGATAATGTGGGGGGAATAGTATGCGCAGGGATGGGTTGAATAGCAGCATGACTGGTGCCTGCTACAGGAACAGCTGGGGTCACCTTGCGCTCTCCAGAAGCCGCCAGTAGACGCTCCCTGATTCCTGCGCAGTCCAATGTGGACCCTATGTAATCTGCCGGCGTTAACTTCAAAAAGGCAACAGCCTCCTTCACCAAACCCTGAGCACTAAGTACGTCCGCATACTCAAAGTATCGATCGTACAATGCGCCGAGTTTGTACGTCTTGGCACCGGCGTCTTCACCCGGTACCTGCGCCAGATCGCCGTCCACATACTTAGTGGCATCGCGGAAGACGGTCACCTTCTCTATGAAAGTGTGCAAAGCGTGGGCATGGGCTGCATATCGCGAACTGCTTAGCTGATCTTGATCATCCAATAACAAAATCTCCTCTTCGGTGAGCTCCTCGATCCAGATGTTCAAGAGTCTCTCTAGCCTTCCTGCGGCCAGATATGTCAAAGTCGCCGTCTTCCTCAACTCAAGGGCATCATCCTCGTTCTCTGCACCGCCCTCACGTATCAGACTGCTCTGGAATTCCAGCCTGCTCCCGAGTTGCTCCGCAAGGCTCGAGAACTCTTCCTGGCTCGCGAAGGTGCACAGCACCACAAATATCTCCTGCCATTCTTGAAGATCGGCGTTCTGCACAATGTCCGAGAGATCATTGGTGACAATGCTTTGGAATAAACGAAGATAGGGATACGAGGTGGTGCGCCGTTCGAAGTAAGCCTTCTGGGTGCGTTGAAGAAGATCTTCACCACCCTTGATCGCGAGTAAGATAGCGTCCGCGTAGCGTTCGGCAGAGAGACACAGTGAAACAGCGGACTCGAAGTCGCCAAGCACCAGTGCTTTCGTCACCAGTCCATCTGTCTCACTCTCGTCTGAGGGGTAGATCCTGAACGTGTTGTTCTTCAGGTTTTCGCTTGCTAGACTCGAGGGACCAGACCCAATAGTGGCAGCGACACTTGAATCGAGACCGTAGTTATGATGAGGCACCTCGAGTTCGGGTGCAGCGCCGATTGTACTGAAGAAGTCAGCACCCGCATCCATCTGGGGTGTACCAAGGGCAGCTTCATCACCAAAGAGACTTGGAGCAGTGGTCGTGGATTCACCGTCTGTGACCTGGACGGCGTCGGATGCAACACTGGCGCTCACCTCCGAAGGCGTCTTTTCAGCACCCATTGTCGATAGATCCTCTTCACTGCCATCGCATTGTGCTTCTGGTTCTGCAAAGGACACCACTGGCTCGTGAGGTTTCGCTGGGTCCACACCAGCTTCATCCACGCTATAGCTGGACGTGTTGATTGATACAATCTCCTTCAGCTTCGCAACCGCTTCCTCGACACGTCCTTTGACCTCCTCTTTAGAATAACCTAACAGCGTGACAAGTTCGTCCCTCGAATTCGCACGGAACAAACTAAGAAGGGCCTTCCAGCCATCTTCACCAGCTTTCTCCAAGCTTACCCGCTCTTCTGCGAATGTGCTCAAGGTATTGGTATCCACAGCTTGTTGCAACCTTTGAGCCCGGTCAACAATATCTGTCTCTGCAATCACTTTTCGGATGTGCACGACGCTGCTCTGGTTTTTCCCCGAGGCTGCAGGTAAATTACCAACGCTGACAAGCTGCCCGCCGAACCCAAACGAACAGGAAGATGGGCAGCGAAGCCACTTGGGTGGTTGTTTAAGACTGAGCGTGGGAGCTGTGGTACGGGAGTAACCTGGCACGTCAAACACATCTGCACCATCGGGTTTTGGAGTCGCAGGGGGAACTGAAGCATCATTCGTAGACTGGATAGAGTGAATCCCAACCGTGCCATCGAAGAAAGCGGTAGCCAGGAGATCAGGATTTCGTGGGCACCATTCCACTTGGAAAGCCCAATTACCCGCAGAAGGAAGCTGTTTAAAGACGAAGTTAGAACATTAGACTTCAATAAATCAAGCCGTACCTCGCCGATGATCTCAGATGTCTGCGGATTCCAACAGAGGGCGCGGTTGTCCTTTCCACACGAAAGTAAGAGGTCTGCATCATGCTTGCACCACGAGAGCGACAGAACACCCTTCTCATGCCCCGTAAGGATCTAGGAACAAGAACATGGGGCGCATTAGCAATGGATGAATGGATATATTAAAAGCGTACTTTTTCCGGTGCACGTGCATTTCGAAGATCCCAAACCATGATTACGGGAGACAGGTCATCCTCGGAAGCGGTAACAAGGCGAGTTGCCTGCATTGAAACCCCAATTAGCTCCGTGGTATAACTATTAGAATTGTGAGCGCCTACATTGTCAGGGTGCCACGCAATCGCACTCATGCCGCGTCTGCCGCCAACAGCCATTCCACTACCAACGCCACTTTGGCCTGCAAGCGTGCCCGCACCACCACCGTAAGCGAGGGCGACTACCTCGCGTTTCCCTCGCAGATCCCATACTACAGTATATCCCGTACTACTAGCGCCTGCAAGCACGTATTGTACCTGTTGGTTCCAAGCAACGGAAGTGATCTCATCAAGCTTCGTGCTCCGCGTTCCTGGTGTAGGAGAGTACGGCTTCGACGGGTCATTGAGATCCCAGATATAAACCTATATCACAACAAACATGTTAGGAGGAGAATGATTTGCGATTTGCAGAAGATAATCTGCGCACCTCGCCGTTGATGGCACCAGAAGCCAGAAGGTTTGTTTGTATGGGGTTGAAATCAAGGCCACGGACGGGACCAGTATGACTGGTGTTGCGAAGGATCAGAGATTCAGAGACGCTGGGTGCACCAGTCAGCTGATGAAACCTCGTAAGAAAATGTACATACTCGGCATTAACAATGATTTTTGCTGGATCCCATAGAGCAAGTTCGCCGTTTTCCATACCAGCTGCAATGACACCGCGTGAGCGGTCTCTATGCACTTGACCCCATGCAAGACGGTTGAACCTATGACGATCATTTCACGGACTTCTATTGTGGCACGCGACTAGCATGCTCACCTTGAGCTGTCAGTGACCGCGCCCTTTGGGGCAGGCAAACCATCTCCTCCGAGATCATATTCGTTCTTGTCCATGAAATCCGGTTGCCATATTTCGAGCTGAGATTCGTTCGAGAAAGACTCATCGAGTGCGCCAGCAACCGAGCCCGTCGCAATGAGGGGGAGCGACGCGGTCGGTGACCATGCAAAAGTGGACGTCCTGTAGATTTCTTTAAGCTTCATGACGGATGTTTGGGTAAAGTCCTTCAAGACGTGTCAATGTCTACCAAAACTTGTCCGCAGTTTTCGTACAAAGTCTGCTAAACGTGGTCCTTTATCTACCATATATATATATATATAACAGTTTATACTAAATTTGTCACCCTCAGGCTACCACAAGGACTTGTTGTTATTAGTATCTGCACTCTTCAACCTCGGAGGGTTCAGAATAATATTCACGAGCACGGACACTACTTCCTGGCTTGCGTACTTCCGAGAAAACTTTCGACTCGTGGAGAATGATGATGCTGTACTTGTGACAGTTCACACAACATGCTTTCCTCGGGACTTTGGCTTGTCAAATATGTACACCTATTGGTGTAGTTGGAATAAAGCCACTCTCCGGAAAATCACTGTGTTATCATTCACGGAATTTGTACTGCCTCGCGTCACCCTTGCACTCCGTAGTCAACGGATAACCACTTCGCTGTGCATCGAACATGCCCAAGACTTTCGGAATGCATTCCCCTGCCATGCTTCCGGCTTGCCCCAATACGAGCTGTGGGATATGAGGTGTGGGCAGTTTTCAGAGGCTTTCTATTGATAATTTCATTGTGTCGGTCTTCTATCGCGCTAGCTTGCATTCTAAACCATCTCGATCAGCACTCTGCGATGTTGGCTCATCTGTTCGATCGCGAGGAGATTGACTAAGATGCCGTGTGATGTCGCTCTGATTCGTTGGCAACGTCGCCCTTTGACCCTGTGGTAGTTCTGCCAGGTTCTGCCCTGTTTCACTGGTGATTCATAGTGAAGATGGAGAAGCTCGGGAGCATTCGCTTGATCAACACTTGCAGTTCCGAAGTCCCTCCGCAGGTGCAAGTTTGTCACCTCCTTCGCCTCGTTTCCCCAATATAGCCATTTCTCCAGTCATATTTGATCAATCATTATTGATTTGACGTCTTACTTCAAAGACACGCTTTACTGAAAATGACGATCAACTCCCCGAAACGCTGGTCTCAACCCTGGCACTGGAATCATAATAATAAGGTTTGCGTGCTCTCAAGCTCCGAAGCAAGGCAAGCTCATGAGAGGATATGACTCTAAGTGCGGCGCACGTCTATGTTTCCACGTTTATACGAGCGTCAAGAGTAATTGACCCTACTTTTGCTCTTGGCCAGACTGCCGCTCAATCACTAGCCAGCCTGTATTTGCCAACTATATACTTACAAGTACTCTCACTATGTATTGTGCCCATCGTCCACAGGTAAACTGGATCTCATTTCTCGCGTACGCATCAGACCGCGTGTTTTACAACCTGTTTGTCTCGTGTACAGTGCCTCATGGATATCCTCGCCAATGATCCTCTTATGTGTTCCTCCAGTTTAAAAGCTGCGTTCACAAATCACCCATGTAGGAGCCTCACCCGCTCACAATGTTTGCTTCCTCTTTCAATCCCGCTGTCCGGCCTCCCTCCCGTGGTGGAGCAGCCAAGGTGCGAAATGTGTTTGTTACCCGTATGCCTCACGCTGATAGCGCTGTGCTGTGCAGAATTATTTCCTCCCGGTCCCGTCGGGCTTCTCTCTCCAGGTCTTCAAGGCCCCGACGATGTCTGCACGTCCATATGCAGCGAAAGTCGACTCAGACTACCGTCCTATGACACGGGCGAACTCTCAATCCAGACAACAGTCTGGACACGTTCCTCGCCAGCAGGAACCCACGAGGAAGCTATTAAAGGCTCCTCCGCCCGAGGAGCCAGGCTTCGCTAAGCGATCGTACGAGCACAAGCCTAGCTCCGGGAGATACGCTATTCACGCCGGACCTGTGCCCGACACATACATTTATGAGCGCTCGATATCGTCCAAGGCTGGATACCCCTACTCGCCTTCTGACGTGACGAGCGAATGCGACTCCATATTCTCAGTCAACACACAGATCTCCTCCGGCTCATCGAGCAGCAGCGTCACGGATAGCCCCCCAAATACACGGATGCTTCAAATCAGAGCTGCCTCGCCAAGCTCTGAACAATTACGTTCGCGTTCACACCACCCCAGGGGTATGTCGACTTTCCCACTAGGGCATTCGTGCCCCTCATGTGGTGAGGCGAGTCCTCCGCCCAGAACATCATCCATGACTGCTAATAAGGGGAACCACATCCCTTATCCTTCACGTCCACTCCCTACGCCCCCAGTGAGCGCCAGAGTACGTAAGGACAGCATTCTCCTGGCGAGCGAACGCTCTATTATGTCATATGACACCCGCCAGCACTCGACATCCCTGAAGCATGGTGAACGCGTGCCGTTCCCGGCTCCACCGGTAGATGAGCAAGGGAGAAACAGCATGGGCATGCAGCCATCGCGCTCATCGTCCCTCAAGGGGAACCTCTCTATTACCATCCCACCACCTCCGGGCTTAGATTTGGTCCCCGGTGGTCATTACGAGTACCCTCCCGTTCAGGGACCCGTGCTGGACACTGAACCACATCGCCGGAATTTTGATGGCGACCATACACAGGCCTTGCCGCAGCGGGCGTTGTGCCCCGCTGCAGTTGCACGGTCTGTGCGGTGGTGCAATGATTTGATATGTCCATCGCCTATATTCCCGAATCAGAGAAGGAAGGGATGGTTCAATCGCAGAGGGTTTGTGGCACTTTGTTGATGTGTATGAAGGCTAACCCGTAGTTCTTTAGAGACCAGCTATGGCGAAACGATGGTTGCTACCGGACACCAGCACCACAAGACGCATACCCTCCTGATCTTGAGGGCTATCCAGAACCCGGAAGTGGGTGGCAGAATGAGGAAGGAACTCGCATTGACATCAGTCATCGTTTGATACCCAAACCTCCCCTGCGCTCTGTATTGAAGCCAACGAATTATAAATGTCAGGATGGTATTATCGCTGGTTACCTCACCGCCGCCCCCTCCTCGCCGACCTCTGACGACGAGTGACAATCGGATGCATCATGAGTCCGCTGCCCCGCTTCATCATTATCTAATACGGACGCTATGCAAAGCTCTCTCCGATCAACTTTTCGCTTTCGATGTTTTATTCGTTCAGGTGTTCTCCGCCACATTTTATCGGAGCTGGTATACTGTCTCTAGCATTATGATGGTGATAAGTTACATCCTTGCATGTTTGTACATTAGTCTGATGAGAGAGATATGACCTCATGTTCATCCCCGCTCGTCCTTCTATTTAAGCTGGCGGGAATTCCCTTTGCCTTCTCTTCACCCTTTCGCCGTTTCTTAGTTGGCTGAGGTGGTCTAAGTGAGTAAGCCCAGTCCGCATCGTCATCATCGTCAACATCCGATTCCTCGGCATCAATCATCTTTATCTGACTCGTAAAATCTTCTCCATCAACTTCGTCCGGGTCCGATAAATCTTCATATAGCCTTTTCTTTCTTGGTGGGGCTGGTTTCCTGATTCGTGAAGGGCCAGAAGTGGGGTCTTCTTGAAGATCCAGACTATCAGGAGATTGCCTGTCAATAGCAGTCTTCTTGCTCTTTACTTTGCGCCCATGTCTCCTGAAGGAGCACTGGATTCTAGGCCCGGCTCCGTTGACGATATCTTCACAAGTGAAGCGGGTGAGCCGGAGCGCTTGATTACCGGGTGCGACGTAAACATTCACAGTGTATGCCGTCGATGAAAAGGCCTCCTCAAGGTACCGCAACACAAGCATCTGCACAATTAGCGACTCCATGTCCTTTCACAATATCTCAGATCGGATCAAATTCGACATGGGAAACAAGAACTCACGTCCTTTGAAAGCCTCACTTTTCCGCCAGCCACGGAATCATAATCAATCTGTATCTTCTCTTTAGCATTTCGGCGTTTTCCGCCGCCACCAGTTTCGAATGAACCACCACCCAGACCACGCGCCAGGTCACTGAGACCAGCAATGGTCAGGCGCCCGCCACTACCTTCTACAGCTTCAAGTATCTTTAGAATCTGCCACGCTTCAACTGTCACATCCTTGTGTTCCACGTTGGCAGGAGGCCTCGTGCAATTGTCGCAATGCCCACATCGGTCCATTGCATCTGATTCGTTCGTGGTCCATGAGGCCATAGAGAGATCGGATGATGCCGAAAAGTATCTAATGATCACCGAACGTACATGTGAGAAGGTAGACACTAGCACGAATTAGGCTTACTTTGCAAATAAGATCTTGCGGCATTCTTGCATATCTTGTGCAAAACGTAAGATGTCATGCACTACGGGAGACACAGGGAAGTCTTGCGTGAGTTTATATTTAAATGTGGAAATGGCTCACACTTCACCACGCCGTCCTGATCACTGCACGTAATGGAAGCTTGGCGAGTAGCATCTTGTGGACGATAGTACAATACGCAGTCTGCGTCTTGGCCGTCTCGTCCAGCACGTCCTGACTCCTGATAGTACCCGTCAAGAGACTTCTGTGTGGTGAGCACTCAGTGAATGCGCAGAACATCCCTTTGAGGCTCCACGAACCGATATCTTAGATGCCATTTTAGTAACGTAACCGCAGGAAACACCTGAAATGAAAGACGCACTGTATGGTGGAGTACGAATCGAACGTCACCCTTGTCAATCCCTAGGCCAAAAGCTACCCCGGAGTTCATCAGGACCCGAAATCCATGTGATGTGACACATGAGGCAGACCTATTGTAGCGCAGACTACCTGAACTTTCCCTTCCCTCCATTGCATGTGTAGCCTTTCTTTCTGCCCATCCTCAACATTCGCGTGATAGACGCCTGTTTTGATGCGGCCGTTGCTCACCGCTTGAATGCTTTCAGCAACCGATTCAGCATCCTTCAAAAATGTGAACTCGATGTCCGTGATGCCTTGGATTAAAATACCTTCTTTGCGAGGCAATATATGATGCCACTATCATTTCTGTGGTTTTGTAAAATGTAGTCCGACATTGTCGCGATGAGTTCTTTTGCTGAAGATGGTTTTGGCAAGACAGTGTAATGCAGATTTTTGCGGTACAGAGGCGCAGAAAAATACACCGTCCCATCCGGTGGGGCAGCTGTGCGCAGTAGCATGTTTGTTTCAGTTGTCCGTACATTCAAAAACATGCACACCTTTCCCATCTACCACCGGTTTCATTCTGAGAATCTTGAGAATATCTTGGAGGACTCTTGGGGGGCAGGTTGCAGACAACGCGAGAATGGGCACGTGGGGAAAGAACTGGCGAAGGATGCTCAATTTTCTGTAGTCTGGGCTGATGCGCGATTAGTGAGAGGCTTGTATGTCCATAGGGATGAAATTGTACCGAAAATCGTGACCCATTTGAGAAGCACAGTGGGCTTCATCAATAACGATCCGAGCTTGTGCAAACTAATCATAAGATTTCCATGTTACGGGCTCGGCACCTACCAAGCTTTCCACCTTCCACAAGCTTGCGCAGGAGAGACATAAACGTCTTGCTTTTAGCTATTTTCTCTGGCTGAGACATAAATCAGCACGAGACCATTTTTCGGTTGCTGTATTACCGTGACGTAGCATAATTTAATGTCCCGACCTTGATGTCCATGCACCTGAGATGATGCCATGGACGACAGTCTTTGCTGAATCTCATTGAGGAGGGGACGTGGAGTTCCCCCTGTCAACATCACAGCTTCCACTAGAAGAACCTCAGTATTGAAGACAGGAAATTTCGGATAAAAGCGAATATACCTCCTGACTCCTTCAGATGTAGAATCTGATCCGTCATCAGGGAAATGAGGGGGGATATCACCAGTGTACACCCTGGCGTCAGGAGGGCAGGAAGTTGATAGGTTAACGACTTGCCACCTCCTGCAACAGCACGTTAGCAACGGGCAAAAGGTGTCATCTACCATCCTACCGGTGGGCATGACACACACAATATCTCGGCCATCCATATTAGAATTACAGACTCTGTTATTGGTCCTTTAAGATTCAGGAAGCAAGTCGAGCACCGCACTGACCCTTTCTGGCACAGTCGAAAGTTACCAATATTAAAAACCTTCTTCATTGTCAACTGCAGCTGTGTTGACCAGTCGAAGCTAACAGTATAGTCAACTGTAGCTGCTTTGCCCTTGCCCTTAGTCTGGACAGCGTCATTGAGCCCCCTTGACGGTTGCACCAGGTTGATACGACTGCGTTCTCGAGTGAGGTCATCTTTTTCAGCAATTAAGGCCCCACGTAAAGCAGTCAACTTTTTGATCTGTTCGTCTATCCCTTGTATTTCAACCTCTAGAGAAGACAACCGGGTGTTGACATCATGTTTCTGAAGATACGACGGCATCTTCGCAGATTTGGATGCAACATTAACAGGTGCACCGGGACGTTGGTCCATAAGCGTCATCTCAAGAATCTCTTCCATCTGCGAATGTAGGCGTCAATTCGGAAGATCGCCTGAAATTGGATCCTGGTACCCACGTCGTCTGATCCGACATGGTCTGAAAGGTAGTTCAACTTATTGTGAATCATGTACCGTCGTGCGCTATCCTTGTCTAGATAAAGTCAACGCGGCAACAACTAGACAGGGCGCAGTCAGCGGAGACTCGGAGTGGTGCACCAAGGCAGTGAAAACAGACGCAAGCGGCACGTGGGAAAATTTGCGCGGAACGGGGACGTCGGATGTGTCTATTTGCTTTCACTTTAGTCTGTTTGCTACTAGAGGCTACTAGTGACTCAATAACATCATGAACATGTCAAAGAGCCAACTTTCTTTATATTCCATGTAAGCCATTTCAGATACCTATAGATTTGGTGAATGACACTGCTGAATCCTGCCATGCAGCTGGTCTATATAACAAAATCATAACTGCCAGTTAAACAGTTTCGCCGTAACTTTCGTTGCTGAGCCTCAGAGAGTCACAAAATCCACTGCAGACTCACAGAGCTTCTCCCAGTCCGAATCCATAAATTTTCAGCTGAATGATTGCAGCATCAATCTTGGTCTCAGACCTAATCCAGTCGTGCGTCTTCATTTCCGCTTAGACTCTGTTCTGTGACATTGCAACTATGAGTTTCCCGACAATACTATCAATACTCTATATCTGACATTTACCACGGAGTGGACTTTCCGGGCTGTGTTTTCTCGTCCGGGCTGTAAACCTCTCCTCCAATAGGATCACTGGGCCACCGGCCTTCAAGCAGATCCGCGGCGAGCTTCTACGCAATAGAATTCAGTACTCGTGCTTTGGTTATCGGGCCGTCATTCGGTTTACGTTTATAGTGACATGGACATGAAGCTTACACGTACACAGCGGTCCGTGAACCCTTGAGCCCCAAGTAGGCTGTTCAGGAGACCTGACATGGTTCATTTTAGTCTAGTCGCATGAGGATGCATTTTCAAGCGTAAGTAATGCCTTTTCCTATTAAAATCTTCCCTTGCAATGACCACATGACTCCTTTTTATTGCCTGGCAGCAATAGTAATGCTATCGACGGATCCGAACATGATATATGTCGACGACCGAGTTGTCAAATTAACTTGTTATCTTGGAGCAGGGTCAATCATGATCATGTTTTCTCCATTCATCGTGCTATGGAACGTGCCAGGCGTCTAGACCCACTTGACCACGCCACTATGTACAATCACTCCGCCTGGCCGGTCATCATCACTGACCCGGGATTCCTCCTACTTGTGAGATATCCAGAGGCAAAGGTGGATAGCAATGATGTAGGGGTTGGTGGTGCCATGTAATTTGTGGTTTCTGGTGCTCACGCTTTCCAAAGGGATTCCCGCACTTGTGCTGTCCCCGGTAGCACTGAAACTACTCCTATCGACAGTGTCGGCCGAAGTCTATTCTTGACCTCGCCTCCCCGAGACGAAGATGAAACGTCTCTTGTGACATGCTTGTTATAGATGAGAAATCATGTTGGTATTACTCATCCATGGGCTTTATGGTTTAATGGGCGAGGCATCCCGGTCTACTCCAGGGGAAGACCCTGATACCCTGACTCCTTTCAATTTCATTTATTCTCGGATTCCTCCCCCATTAGCATTTAAAAGCACATCCAGCTTTTGGTAGCGAAAGACCCGGTTTTGATGATAATGGACGATGCCAGTAAACGCATCAGCTCATCCTCGTGTACAACTCATGTTCCACAGGAGCCTGAGCAAGAGTTGATACTCGTAAGTCATTATCATATTTCATTTCAAGAAGGTTTACGTTGGTCAGGTTAAATTCGACGAAGGGGACCCACGCGATCCACAAAACTTCTCTTATGCGCGGAAGTGGGCCATCACGCTGACATGTTGTGTGTTTGCTGGAATTACGGGTGACTTCGGATCTTGGTGTCGATGTCATTCTATCTGATATTTGCAACAGCGGCATCAGCGTCATCTTATTCGATCAGTTATGAGTCGATGATGCATGACCTAAATTGTACTCAACTTCAGGCGACCGTTGGACTGAGCTTGTACGTGCTAGGTTTCGGGATTGTCCCTTTGATTTCCTCGTCATTCAGTGAGGTAAGAAGTGACCAGTTTGCGGTCGTTGATCATTAATTGGCATCTGTATTTTAGGAGTGCGGCAGACGACCCCTTTACATCGTGTCATCCGTATTATTTATGCTCGCTGAAGTTATGAATGCGTTGTAAGTTGTCGTGTAATTGCTGCGACAAACGGGCGCTCATCACTGCCAGGGCACCAAACATACAAGTTGTGATTGTGTCGCGTATACTACAAGGAGTCTTTGGCTCGACTGGTGCATCCTTAGTCGGAGGTAGCATCGCTGATATATGGCAGCCGCATGAGTAAGGCAGGATACTTGCGGTAACGTAACTCCCTTGTTGACAAACGTCCCAGACGTGGATTGCCGATGTCTTTGTTTGCATTCTCATCGATATTCTCTTTTGGCCTCGGGTCAGTGTTTGGGGGGCTCATTGCTACCAGTCCACACCTCGGTTGGCGGTGGGTGCAATGGGTGCATGTCATGTGTGTCGAAACAAACTACGTCCTGGTATCTCTTTGAACGTTTCTCTCAGGGTTTCTGGGGCATATGTTCTTGACGTCATCCTGGTGATGAACGAAACCCGTTCGTCTATTGTTCTGGCGCACATCGCGAAGGACACCAGAAAGACGACTGGCGACCCCAGGTATCGGTCCGGCGCTGAAATTGACAGACCAAGCATAAAATCTCTGATGAAGACGTCGTGTACACGGCCCTTGCGTACGCAAAACAATTATTTGCCAAATTTTTCCTAACCTCACAACCATAGATCTACTCTTGACTGAACCTATTGTGCAGAGCTTTAGTGTCAGTGACCATCGATAAGTACCGTCAATAGTGGTTGACGATATTTGATGACAGATCTGGTGTGGCTTCACCTGGGGGGTCGTGTACTGTTTGCTCGAGTGAGTGCCTGTTGACTCCTGAATAGACGTCAGTGGCTAAAATGACTTAAACAAAAGATCGATCACCACGGAGTTTCAGTCTGTCTACAACTTCAGCGTCAGCGAAACAGGATTTGTATTCCTTTGTCAGAGGAAAGTTATTTTATTGCACGTGTGCACCGTATTTGATCTCTCGTCTCAACAGTGTCGGAGCCGTCATTGGGTTCATGGCGAATATGTACCAGGACACCTTGTACAAGTAAGAAAGTCAGTACCAAACATTCGACATGGCTCATGCTATTCAGAAAAAACTTTTCGATAAAAGGCCAAGAAGCACGACTATACATGGCGTGTGTCGCTGCCATTGTCCTGCCCGTCTCAATGTTTATCTACGCGTGGACAGCATCACCTACCATTCCTTGGATAGTGCCTTTGATTGCATTAACTGTACGTCAATTTCTCAACAGTGCTTGAAGTCGATTATTTGACGGATTCACAGGCATTTATGTCTGGCGTCTTCGTAATATTCCAAGTTTCATTTTTGTATCTTGCAGACTGGTATGTGTCTCGCCACACCTATCCTGCAAATGTCTGACGGATAAATCTAGCTACGGACCATATACCTCCTCGGCCCAAGCAGGGCAGAGCTTGTCTCGTGAGTCTGCACTATATATTCATTTCTTCTGCTGAACCAGACTACAAAAGGCAATTTTATGGCTTTGATCTTCCCGCTCTTCACGCAGCAAATGTTCGCTGGTATGACATATAAGTGGGGACTGACACTCTGGGCGCTGATATCGGTGGCGATGGCACCAATTCCATGGGTGTGTAAATTTGCATATATTGTGATTGATGGCGAAATCTTAGAGGTTTCAACGTTTTTCATGCAGGTCATTTTCTTCTTTGGTTCAAAGATCCGCTTGCACAGTAAAGTCTCGCGCAAAATTCTCGAGGCTGAACAGCAGCAATTGGATGGCGAGAAAACTATTGTTTCCAGCCCAACCGAGGAAAGAAGTATACAAGTGTAACGAATTCTTGCTTGGCATATCACCACGACTGTAATGACCCTTCACGTGAACGTCAGCTCATGATTTGATCTCCGATAAATTTCCACAATATATAATCTTATGATGACTTGGAGCGCGGCGTCCACCCGCGTGCGTCTCACGTGCGCTTACTTGACCAATTTCTACTACCACTACCATTCAGAAGCCTACTGACGTTACCATCATTAGCTTCGCTCCATCACTTACAACATTGCCGAGTCCTCGTGCTCACGAAATAAAACTCCACTTTACTTCATTTGGTTGCGAGCACATCATCAATTCCTTATAAGCTGACCCTTTCATCTGCGTCATCTTGCTGTTTGAACACCGCAGCTCCAAAACATGTCGACGTCATTTACGCACAACGAAAAATATAAATTCTGAGTCGTTCTTCATCAGTTTGCCCACGCATCATTTGTGTTTTACGACTTGATCTATTATGCCCGGTTCATCCATGAATCCGTCTTGATGATATTTCACACAGTCGTATACTACAGTGCTGACACTGTAAAAGAAGATGATCAGCTCATAGCAGATCACCCTGAAGCGACACCTGATTTTCTCGCAATTCTCTCACAAAATGGAATTCCAAAGCACGAACTTTATCTCAAGCAGGGCTGTATTTGCTCACTTAGGCGCAATATGTCTGTTCAGAAGGAACTGGTGAAGAATGCACGCCTCATCATACAACAATTGCACCGCCGTTATGTCAAGGTTCGAGTCATCAACAACAGGACAGGTCAACTTGGAGATACTCAATACATCCCCCGCATCCACTTCGAATTCACACCCCCACGCGTAAGTTAGACTGTTCATCGTCTACAATTTCCCCTCCGTCTTGCATATGCAACGACTTTCAATGGTTGCCAAGGTCTAACCCTTGACAAGACCGTTCTCAACCTTCGCTGCGAAGTCTTCGCACACGGTCAACTGTACACAGCCCTTTCACGGATCCGTCAACGAGACGATTCACGCATCCTATTTTCAGAAGACAAACCAAATGACGATTTCAATACGTCCAACGTCGTGTATAAAGAATTGTTATTAGATTTGAACTAGATCCATCCAACGAGCCGCGCAGCGGCAAGCACTTGTATGTAGTATAGGTAAATGCACGCGCCCTCCGATGATGACTATGACTATGACTGAATGGCCATCTACGCCCACATAAGCTCAGATACCTAAGTACGACGCGGTCAGTAATGCAGCGTACATATCGAAATCACAAGTCTCGGTCTTTCCAAAAGTCAATATTATAATAAGTCCCCAGCAATCCCATAATTACACCACACAAAAGCCCACGGAGAAAGCCATTTTCTCACTGGCCTGTAGACATCAATAAGTTAGAAAGAATTTCCTAGACATATGGGTTTCTTGACTATGATGCACCCAGGATGTAGACAGTACAGCTCCGTACTCCAGAGATAGTCACGGTATCTGCATGAGGTATTGTTAATTAGATGGGTCAAGTGAAAGGCAAACAGCAAAACAGAATGTCACACACCGCACTTGGATCAGTAAATAATTGAGCGTGAATTCAAGTGTGTCTCGGCGCCGATCCAAAAATGGATCCACGCTGCATGTCATGCTTACTTACTGCTCGGATTATGTAAATTGATTCGATCAGCTGGTGAGGATCACTGCTGCTAGCAGTAGTAATAGTAGGACGCCGGGCGATAGTGACTCATTTGCGTCGTGTCATGGACCTGCACCTCGTGATCACCCTCGGTGTGTGGAAGGAGGATTTCCGAGCTCTCTGCCGGTCTTTAGTTCCAGATGGCGGTCCATGATCAGCTGGTCCGTACTTCTGCTTCAAGCTTTAATAGTTCACAAATATGTGATTAGTCATACTCGTCATTTCATTGGCTGTCCGGGATCGCGCCAACAGTCTGCAACAAAGGACCTTTCCATCGATCATCCAATTGGATGGCTTGCCGTGGGTGGGCTCGAAAAATGTAGGATGGAGGAAGGCAGCCGCGATGCCGAGCTTCATATACGCTCGATTTGTAATTCAACATTATTTTCTACCCTCCAATAAAACCTTATGTAATCAGATTTTTCAGATTATAATAAACGTACTCTTACCATTTCAGGCCACTAACGCCTGCGATATCAGCTGACATAATGTTGCTACCTTACTACACCCTACTGCGCAGCTGCTCTGGTGTTCCCATGACGAGCAACTTGGCCTCGAGATCTTCTTCCAGGACGTGCATCACCATTCAAGGTGTTAATATCTACACGGGAGATAGGAGTAGTGTACCACTTTTGTGTGAAACCTGCAGTGAGCAAGTATCTGAATGTTGCAACATCAAAACCTGTTATCGTAATAAAGCCACGATCATTTTGACTGTCGTAAAGGGCTTGCCATGGCGTACCCAATCGTGGATTTGGCAGCAGCTTGCAGGGACGAAGGTAAAGACGACTTGGCCGTCGACTTTCGATGTGGTCTTGCCTCGATCTCCGCACCATGATACAAGTATTTGCAAGTCTTCATCCTCTTCTCGCTCTACCATTTCTTCATTGTCCATCATCACAAACTGTAGAGTTTCAGCGTCCGTAAAGTGGATTTATTATATGTTAATCAATGTGAAGTGACTACGGTTTAGAAAGCTGCATAGATTATCGGAATATCAGTGATTTCCAATCGTTTTCAAACTCCGGTATAATCTATTCTGCATTATTTTGCCCACGGCAAGTCCATTCTTAGACTCAGATCAGGAAAAAGTGACTACGTCAACCTACATAAGCATCTCAAAGTAAGACTGGTTATGAGTCTAGCTTGGGACATGCCATGCATGCTCCCCAACGGACGGTGACATCAACGCCACCTCACCCTCACGAGACCGCACACATTTCCTACCAAAATGCATACTTCTGCTTTGATTTGATTCGCCGAAAATCGAAAATTGGAAAACAGCATTGGTTAAGTTAAATGCAAGATGGAACGATCTGACGCCTGATGAATGCCAGGGGCCATCGCCTCAACAGGAACACAACCTTGCTGCGAGATCTTGTTGAGTGCTTTTGGTCCTGAGTCGACAGCTGATTGGAAACATGAATGTTCAGTAGTTCCACACCAAATTACTGATAGATCCTTATAGCTGGCAAGAACTGCTGGCATTGCAGAAATGAATGCACAACTACGTAGGTAAGAAGAATTTCAAAAACCAATATTCAGCGCATAAAAGCCAGCCGTCTTCCTAATATTTCCTTCAGAATGATCTGATCCCACATCACACAAGTCATTAACAATGTGGTTCGTCCTCGCCGTCATTGCTGCTTTAGCATCATCAATCTTTGCCATGCCCGCTGACATGACTGGCGCCTGGCCCCCTAAATGTCCTACTTTTTGCTCCGCTGATGAAGATTGCAAGGACTGCTGTATGCCATGCGTGAGTACAGTAGTTTTCCTGGATTCGAACTTTGATGACATGCTAGTCACCTGCATAGAACCTCGTTTCGAACATCTGCACGTGAGTCGTGTTTCTGCTTTCACATCGGTGCAGTAAGGCCATTGGCACTGACGCGTGAGTTACTAGTGATTGGAACAGTTGATCAACGCGCCGTCAGGAAAACATCGGTGTATTTAGCGTAATTTTCGGTTTTAGAAATGTTAGATGTGACGTGTAAGGACACGAAAAGAATCGCGTGTTGATCAGTACACGGCGCAGTGTCAGTGACTGTTGCTCCTGCTGAATCACCGTGGACGGGCTTGTAGATTGTACAATCATATGGAAACATGGATATTCAGTAGTTCCACACCACATCTACAACATCTATAAGCACGAGATCCCGCGTCCACCACGTCATGCTGTGTTGCTGCGCATCCATGCTTCCTCTTCTTGTTGCAACTCTTTGCTCAGCACCATATATGGCGACTTCTGCTTCATTTCACGGCGTTGTCGGTCTTCAAAACGGAAGCAGCCTAGCAGGTATCAGATTGATAAAAAGAATTTCTGGCGCTATGACAGATTCAATATCAAAGGCGAGTCCTTGTTACTAATAGACCTTAGCTGGCAAGAACTGCTGGCATTGCAGAAATGAATGCACAACCACGTACGCAAGAATTTCAAAAGCCAATATTCAGCACATAAAAGCCAGCCGTCTTCCTAATATTTCCTTCAGAATCATCTTATCCCACATCACACAAGTCATTAATGATGCGTTTCGTCCTCGCCGTCATTGCTGCTTTAGCATCATCAATCTTTGCCATACCCTCTGACATGACTGACACCACTTATTGTCCTGCGGTTTGCAACACTGACGCAGATTGCACGAACTGCTATGACTGGCCATGCGTGAGTACAGTAGTTTTCCTGGGTTCGAACTTTAATGACACGCCAGTGACTCACCTGCATAGGACACTTTTTGGAACATCTGCGGGTGAGCCGTGTCTCTGCTTTCACGTCAGTGCAGACTGCTAACCCGATAAAGGTTTTATAGCTTTGGTTATGACGAGTGAAGAGGTTAGTTAAATGGATCTGCGATTTTGGAAAGGTAAGGGTTAATATACTAGGAGTTAACTGGGTTACAAACTTTTCATTGCAATTAGGGACCTGGTTCCTGTGACCCTCTCCATATATATTGGCTTGGATATTTCACATCTGTATTCGCACTGTCGCATCTGTTTTCAATACCGTCAAATTCTCATTTGCTCGTAATGCAACGTACGTATTGAAATCACAAGTCTCGGTCTTTCCAAAAGTCAATATTATCATAAGTCCCCAGCAATCCATAGTCACACCGCACAAAAGCCCATGGAGAAAGCCATTTCCTCAGAGGCCTGTAGACGTCAATCTAGAAAGAATTTCCTAGACGCATAGATTTCTTGACTATGATGCACCCAGGATCTAGACGGGTCGAGTGAAAGGCAAACACCAAAACAGAATATCACATACCGCACTTGAATCAGTAGATAATTGAGTCAGCTTCAAGTTTGTCTCGGCGCCGATCCAAAAATGATTCCACGCTACATGTCATGCTTACTTACTACTTACTCGGACCAAATTGATTCAATTGTAGTGATAGTAGGACGCCGGGCGATAGCGACTCATTTGCGTCGTGCCATGGACCTGCCATACCTCGTGTTCGATCACCCTCGGCGTGTGGATTCTGGAAAGAGAGTACTTGATTTCCAAGCTTTCTGCCAGTACCTTTAGTTCCATATGGCAACCCATGATCAGCTGGTCTTCTGCTTCAAGCTTTAATAGTATGAATAGTCATACTCGTTATTTCATTGGCTGTCCGGGACCGTGCCAACAGTCTGTAACAAAGGACCTTTCCATCGTGTAACCGGGCCGAGTTATGTCACTATCAATGATTATGTAATGTTGATTCGGGCTTGCGATTTACGTGGTAGGCCGCCGTCCGCTTCACGAATCACGACACACACGTAGTGACCACCATCATGATGATAATGCCACTTGCCAACGAACGTAAAGCATACAGTACCGTTCTGCCTCATCTAAGCTTTTGCCGGGGCAATATGATTACTATGGTGGGGTCTCTCGCGACCGCCTTCACGTCCCCGCAAGTAGTAGTGGCAGATAGTCCGTAGACAGCCTATCACACTGAATTTCCATCATTCAGGTGCGTGTAGCATTCTTGTGCCCTGATTCAGACGATGACTAACCCTCTAAGCTCAGCTTAATAATTTTTTTGACATCCACTCGCAGACCGCCTCGGCCCTCGATTTCTCAAGCTGCGGTTGATAGGTACCTTCGTACACTCATGCATGAACTGCTGCATACCTTACAATAAAAACTGAGTTTCTGGCCACTAGCCCTGCACTTTCATGAAGTCGGTGCAGATTTACTTGTTGTGTCCAGTTCGGTGAAGGAAGGCAATGCTAGTTGTGGTAAATGAAACATCTTATCGGTTCAGCATTTGTGCTCCAGAACACTGACGTAGTTGCAGCGTTATTTCCTTCTGGGTCGTCTTAACAGAATCGAATGGGTCCGCTATCCTAATGAGGCGATGGTGGCGGCCTCGTGCCAATAGAAATTCTATAACGCGTGTGGAGTGTTGAGGTATTTGATTTCTATATTATATTATCCTCCCCGCGGGCGTATGCCGGATGTCCCTGTATACTCTTGCAGTATGTGGTCGGTGGGTTTCCTGGATTTACTAATCGCGTTCTGTTCCTTAGGTAAGTTATCAGTATTTGCCCTGAGTGCGATAAATCATTCTCTATGTGTTGCCAGTGGAACTGATTATCTTCGTAACAGGGTGAATATTGTGATTTTTATCTATATTTCGAGCGCGCTGTCAACGACACGAGCCGAATAGTTGACTATCAAACTTTCAAAAAGTCCCTAACAAGACAGCTGTTATCATGCCGTCAGGTATTTGTCGTCAAAAGTAGCCTGCTGCTGCGACTCTACACAACAGAATTTTTGGTTATCGGCCCGTTGTTCGTTGTACGTGTAGTGTTGCGGGCCTGAATCGACTTTTCTGGACTCACACGATTCATGCTTTTTAAGCGTAAGCACACTTTCCTTATGAGGAACCTTCCCTTATAATGACCCTATGACTCCTTTTCATTACCTAGTAGAAGCAGGGATAGGCGGCTGATAGCGTCTGTAATGATGACCTTGACAAATTGATAGACCTGTGCCAGGGGTTTGCCAGGGTCAATCATATCTACCCCAATCACTGCAACTCGATCACGATACCTAACAAGATTATTCATTGTTCTAGGTTCTGTCATATTTGCTCCATTCATCACGCTCCTCCGCACAATCGACAAGATAGAATTGCGGGTGCTACTATTCATCCGTATGACTGTACCTGACGGCATCCTGTTCCAATTTTGCTAATCACCGCCCCGCATGACATCCTCAGGCCAGAATCCCCCCTACTAGTGAGATGGATAGAGGGGAGAAATATACAGCTAACATGTAGAGGTTAACGGTGTCATGAATTTGTAGTAACGAGCTCACGCTTTGAAAAGGGACTCCTGTACCATTGTCGTTCTCGGTTACACTGCTCCTACTCCTATTGACAGTGTCGGCCGAAAGTCTAGACTCAATCAGAGTCAATCTCGCCTCCTCAAGACAAAGACCAAAAAAAATTCTCGTGATAGGTGAGGGATGCTGGTATTACTCATGGATGGGCTTTATGGTGTAATAGGTGAGGCATCACGGTCCACAACATGGAAAGACCCTGATACCCTAATGTTTGTCGCTATTATAGACCCTGCTCCGTTGACTGTTAAAAGCCCAACCAGCTTCCTATCGAAAGACCAAGTTCTAATGATAATGGGCGACACCGGTAAACGTATCAGCTCAGCCTCACGTATAACTCATGTTCCACAGGAGCAAGAGTTGATACTTGTGAGTCATTATTGCAATTCTCTTCCACATCCAGAAATGTTGACATTGTGCAGATCAAATTTCACGAAGGAGACCCACGGGATCCAAGAAATTTCTCTTATGCGCAGAAGTGGACTATCACTCTGTTAGCTTGTGTATTCGCTGGAATCACAGGTTAGCTCGGTCGTCAGTGTTGGTGCGCTTCTATCTAATAACTCCAACAGCAGCTGCATCGTCATCATATTCGATCAGTTATGAGTCAATGATGGGGGACCTGAATTGTACTCGACTTCAGGCGACTTTGGGACTGAGCTTGTACGCGATAGGTTTCGGGATTGTCCCTTTGATCTCTTCGTCATTCGCTGAGGTAAGAACTGGCCCTATTTTAGTGTCGTTAGACATAACCGCATCTGTGTCTCAGGAGTGCGGCAGACGACCTGTTTACATCATGTCGTCTGCTTTGTTTTTTCTCGCTGAAGTTATGAATGCGTTGTAAGTTGTCATGTAATTGTCACAACAAACAGGTACTAATCACTGGCAGGGCGCCAAATATACAAACTGTGGTTGTGTCGCGTGCACTACAAGGAGCCTTTGGTGCATGTGGTGCATCGTTGATTGGAGGTAGCATTGCTGATATATGGCAGCCACACGAGTAAGGCAAAATACCTGTGGTAGCTCCATTATTGACACTGCCCCAGACGTGGATTGCCAATGTCTCTGTATGCATTCTCGTCCCTATTCTCTTTCGGTCTCGGGTCAGCGCTTGGAGGACTCATTTCTGCCAGTCCGCACCTCGGATGGCGGTGGGTGCAGTGGGTGCATGCCATGTGTGTCTACAAAACTACATGTTTTAGACTCTCGTTAAATTTTCTTGTCAGGTTCACTGGGGCATTTATGCTTGGCGTCATCTTGGTGATGAGCGAAACCCGTTCATCGATTATTCTAGCCCACATTGCGAAGGACACCAGAAAGATGACTGGTGACCCCAGGTATCGGTCCAGCGCTGAAATTGACAGACCGAGCATGTCATCTCTCATTAAGACGTCGTGCACACGGCCGTTGTGTAAGCAAAATAATCATTGGCGGAGTTCTCCCTCACACGACTCCAGATCTTCTTTTCACAGAACCTATTGTGCAAAGCTTTAGTGTTAGTGACTTATGATCGCTGTGTGCCACCAATGGCAGTTAACGTTATTTCATGGCAGCTTTGGGTCGGTTTCGTTTGGGGGGTCGTGTACTGCTTGTTCGAGTAAGTACCATTGATTTTTGGATAAAATTTTGGTTGCTAAAGTGAGTGACGCGAAAGATCCGTCACTACAGAATTTCAGTCTGTCTACAACTTCAGTGTTCGTGACACAGGGTTTGTACTCCTGTGTCAAAGGAAAGTCATTATATTGCACACATGCAGCGCATCTGATCTTTTATCTCAACAGTGTCGGAGCTATCATAGGTTTTTTGGCGAACATGTATCAGGAAACCTTGTACCGGTAAGACAGTCAACACATGACATTCGTCATGACTCATGCTATCCAGAAAATACTTTCCGATAAAGGGCCAAGAAGCACGGCTATACATGCCATGCGCTGCTGCTGTTGTTCTTCCCGTTTCGATGTTCATCTATGCATGGACGGCATCACCCAACATTCCTTGGATCGTGCCTCTGATTGGGCTAACTGTGCGTTGCAGACATGTCGTTTCTCACAATGTTCAAGTTCCTGATCCGTATTCACAGGCATTTATGTCTGGTGTCTTCGTAATATTTCAAGTTTCATTTTTGTATCTCGCAGACTGGTATGTGTCTAGACGCATCTATCCTGCAAATGTTTCATGTATAAACCTAGCTATGGCCCATTTGCCTCCTCGGCTCAAGCGGGACAGGGCTTGGCTCGTGAGTCCCCACTTCCTCCTCATTCATTCTATTTAACTAAGGAACCAAAGGAAACATAATGGCATTGAGTTTCCCGCTCTTCACACAACAGATGTTCGCTGGTATGACATATAAATGGGGACTGACGCTCTGGGCGTTATTATCCGTGGTGATGGCACCAACTCCATGGGTGGGTAAATTTGCCTACATGGCGATCAGTGCTCACAGGTTTCACTTTGTTTTTCACGCAGGTCCTCTTCTTCTATGGTTCAAAAATTCGCTCTCGTAGTAGGGTCTCTCGTAAGATTCTCGAGGCTGAACGGGACGGCGACACAACTGTTGCTTCTACTCCTACTGAGGAAAAAAGCATGCAAGTGTGACGAATTCTTGGTTGTCGTATCAAAACAGCTGTAATGCTTTCATGATAAAATCACGACCTGCCCCTGTTAGATATATGTAGACTGCAGGTGAAATGAAAGACTTCCCGTAGGCAAAATATTATCTCCGAAAACAATTTCCAGATTACCCAATAAGATATTCATACGAAAAACCAAACCGTTGGTCAACGGAGTATCATGGATGAATATTATATATCAGTATCAAACGCCCCCAAACGAGATAGAGATGGAAGTAATTGAAGAAGAATCTGCACTCATTGTTGGAGCTGCTGTACTGGTGGGAACCCCTTCCAAATCAACGGATGAGTACCACGTATGCCACACGCACAGAAGGTAGAGTGGGAGAATAAAAAAATTTCGAGGAGACTTCGCATCGGACGCCAGTTGTCCGTCCTAGGCTGCCACTGTGATGTTGAAACATAAGGAGTAGTACCGCTGTCCCTGTAGCGAGCGCTAAGGTCAGGCTCAGAATTCAACTCATCATAAAGCGTCCAAACCAGTGCCTATAATCATAGCACTCAGGCAGTATACTAAGCCGGAATAACGAGTGGAAGGATTTGGTACAGTGAAAAGGATATTAATCGTCGGAGGAGTTGAATATGTTGCACTGGCATACATAATTCTTCGCGATGTACGGATGCCTCAAAATCACTCATACCGTGTGTTGTGGACCCATAACAATCGTTTATCCTAGTCAGACCTTTCGGGACGGATGAAGACAGTCGTCCCCTGTAAAATTTCTAAAAGCATTCCAACAAGGAGCATAAAGATCGAGAAGATTCAAGGAGGGTCGGAACTACTCACACTGTGTACTATTGTGGACCTGTGTTAGAGTTGTGACATAACGTGGTCTCCTGCCAGATCTTCGGGGCCGGTCGATCCTTATAAAGGCATGACACATGGCACAGTGATGGTATGCCGCATACAGGTTGAGACCCAAGGAAGTCCAACACGTTGTGTACTTTCGGGGTTCCAATGGATAGGTTCTTCCTAAAATGCATACCCATAACCACGAAAAATATAAGTTATTCAACATATAAAAGCAAAGTTCCTACTAACCCTCCGGATTTATTTGATCACATTGCATCCTCACACACAATGCGTTTCTCCGAGTCCTTTGCAACTGTCCTCGCCTTCGTTGCTGCTTTAGCATCATCAATATCTGCCATGCCCACTGATACTAGCATTGGGTACTGTCCCGTGTTTTGCCACAAGTCTAGTGAATGTAAAACCTGCGTTAACTACAAATGCGTGAGTTTCAGTGGTTTGTGTCTTGGATTTAACCACATGACTCACCGGCATGGAAGACCTTTATCGTATGCACGACATGACTATTGTTAGAATTTGGACTACTGCACGAAGGGAGATGGGTTTTGTCGAACGAGCAGTTCAAGGTTGACTGCAATTCGTGGGAAAGCTGGTGTCACTTGTGAAGTTCGTTCACTTCAACATTTAATGGTTCTAACTTCTCTGGTCCTACCATATTAATATAGACTATGCGGCAGCGCTCAGGCTAGTGCTGTTAACAGAGCTCTGGAGTTTTGCCAACTGGTCTGGCAAAACTGGTTGTGCCTGGCCCACGGCAGAACTCAGGTGCAAAGGGGGTGGCAGAACGTGGAGGGCATTCAAGACTCGCAGAGATATAATTTAGGCTCTGTATGATGACACAGATGGGTTGAATTCGATAGAGCCCAAAAACCCACTGTTGACTAGGACTCCCTAAGGTAAGTCTATTGGCGGCCAAACAGACAGCATTTCCTGGTGGAAAATCTATCCAATCAATTCCAAAATTCACCCACTCAAGGTCTTTGCTGTGATGATCCTCTCAATAAGTTATCAGGCATGCAGGCGAAGTAGAGCGCACATTCTCTGATCTCGGTACAACACAATCTGCGCAAGGGTGTCATCTCTCAGTCGACACATTCAAAACACTTGGAAAAAAACGTTCAAACCTTCGACACCACAACGTATGCGTCGTTTCGGCTACATTGGGTACGTCGAGTGTCACTAATATGGCAGTTATGGAGTGCATATAGTATTCGTGACAAGACCGACTAGTTTTTTCTCGATGCTACGTCATGCCAGCAAGGAGCATGCAGGTCAAGACTCAAAGAAGTTCAAAACTCGCTCACATCATATACTTTAGGGGTTCCGATGGATCAAACGATAGATAGGCTCATTCCAAAATACATACCCATAACCACGAATAACACTATAATAGCAGGGTGTCTTCCCACTAACTTTCAGATTTATTTGAACCCATATCATATCTTCACTCATAATGCGTTTTTCTTTTGCAATCGTCCTCGCCGCCGTTGCTGTTTTAGCATCATTAATCTCTGCCATGCCCGTTGAAGCGGACGGCGAGAGATGTCCATTCTTTTGCATTACGAATAAACAGTGCAAAAAATCCTGCCAGCAAACCGAATGCGTGCGTTTCAGTGGATTGTGTCTTGGATTTGACGACGCAACTCACCGGCATTGAAGTACTTATTTTATCATGTTCGACATGGTGTTATAGTCACGGTCCGATGCAAAGTTCAAATGGAATTCCTGGTGGATATTATGCTAGAAAAAGTCGGGAGCAGAAAGTCGAGACCCGAGACTCGTATTTAGATCTATAGCTTGGAAGTTGTAGTTCATCACGGTACCGGTGGAATAGGACCAAGATGTCACTGCATCGCCTACATTGGGTACATCGAGTAAAAGATGTAGGCGGGTGTCACTAATATGGTAGCTATGGAGCGCATATATTTCCGATCAGGCCGACTACCGATGCTTGGTTTTTCCCTAATGGACTAAGTCATATCAGCAAAGAGCATACAGGCTGAACGTTGAGACTCAAAAAAGTTCAAAATTCCATACTTCACTGGTTCCGATGGAGGATAGGTTCCTCCTAAAATGGATAGCCATAATCACCAAGTCCAACATATAAAAGTAAGGTGTCTTCCTACTAGCCCTTCAGATTTATTTGATCCCACATCACGTCCTCACTCGCAATGCGTTTCTCCTCTGCAGTTATCCTCGTCGTTGTTGTGGCTTTAGCATCATCAATCTCTGCCATGCCGCTCATTGACGAGCCCGACCAATGTGGGGCTTGTACTAGAAATTATCAATGCAACGGCTGCGGTCGCGAAACATGCGTGAGTTTCAGTGATTTGTGTCTTGGATTTAACGAGATGACTTACCGGCATGGAAGTACTTCAATCATTGCATTTGATATGGTATGGCCCGATGCAACGTTCAAACGGAGTTCCTGACGTCCGTCATGCCAGAAAGAGTCGAGAGCAGAAAAGTCGAGACAGCGTGGAAGTTGTAGTTCATCGTGGTAGCGGAAGTTGTCACTGCAGCATCAGATGAAGGAGCGGTCATGGTGTTCTACGACATTCAACTTGACTTGGAATTGATCGTTGATGTCATGACAACTCGGAGTGACTCACAAAGGTTCGGTTATGACTCAACCAAGGTCTCGGACTCTAGTTTTGATGTCCAATTACACGTAGTGGACGAGTACTGGACAGGATTTTCTCGACAAACGTACAAGCGAATGGACTTGTTGCTTATATGGCCCGGCCCGGGACATGGACGGACCATATATATCCACTAGCTTCAATTTTAAGAGGATAAGGTAAACATGCCGAAATTCAACTCGGTTCACTGAGCAGAGAAATGAAAACTTTATCATTGCTGTGACGCGGCAGTCATACCTGTGAGTTTTGTTCTGATAACAAGTCGCACGGCACAGGCACGAACAAACAAACCATTCAAACCGGAACGACGTCGCAGTGAGAAGACAAGTTTCATTAGACCGAGCCGACGTAAACTACTCGAAACAAACCTTAGTGTCGACAACTTACGTTGTGGAAATATTACTCCATATTATCACAGATTGATATTTTGTTTCTGATAACAAGTGCATCAGCGCACGATCCAGGCGCCAACAAAAACTCACGGAAATATTCAAGTATCTGGTATGATGTTTGAGAAGGCAAGCTGATTTACTCGAAGCGTTCTACAACTACATAGAACGTCAACAATTTTGCCAAATCATTAGCGGCTTACGTCGTGGTAGAAAATAGAAATATGGAGAAGCCGATAGCACTGAGGCCAATAGATCGGAGTCGTTCAGACACCGCGATGTGCGCCTCGAAGGATGAAACACACACATCTCGAGACGTGCAACGCGGTGAGAAGCGGGGGTGTGTGGAACCAGGAATGGAAAATTTGAGGACAATAACACTGTGATGAAAGATGAGGGTGATAAAGCGTGGTTTACGATGTTCGGTTTATGCGCTGGCGGCTGGATAGAAGTTCATAATAAGGTCGTTTCGAAGATATAGTCACGACGATAATAATGAAATTAATGATCGCGACGAGACTGAGCCGATGAAGAACGTACGATAGGTAGGCAGCGATAGAGGAGTGATTCGATTGGGGTGGAAGTACTCGTGCTTGCAGTAAAGGTATGTGAGAGAGGAAGTGTTAAGTTGATTTGCAGGCTGCGGTGAAAACCGTTCATGCCAACAAAGGACCCGCAGCTGAGCGCTGAGCCTGGGAGTGAGGAAACAATGAGTGCAAACGAAGATCAACAATAAAAAATTTAAAGTCAGCGAATTACGAAATAGGCAAGTGTTGTTGTACATACGAAAAGAGTACAATGGTTAGAACGACAAAAGACTGAAGTATGTTATTGTTTCTATTCGAGAGCTTGAATGGATATATACTAGACCTCACTGCGAATTTTCATCCGCACTTCAGTTCACATACAACATGAATACACGTGAGTTATGACTCTATAACTTTGAGGACCAAGTAACCTAACCTCGTTATAGTTTTCGCTCGTGCATCATTGAAGCGCAGCTCTCGTACTCGCACCAGAAAGAACTCAATATCAGACGCTGGCTGTCCACCATCCTGCTCAAATTCAACAGTTCTCCAAATAATACCAGAGTGCTCAGAAAATGACTCCCCACGCGTCACTCTCTCTGCATTCACATTCTCCATCGACGATGCCTTACTCATGCTCAATGACGCACCTCGTTCACCCGCTCTCTCTGCATCCTCTTCCACAGATGACGGCAACTCCGAAATGCTCGCTACCCCAGGTGCATCAGACGACGACGACTTTGCCGACCTACCTCTCCCAACTCCCCGTCTGAGACCAAAGCGCATCAGCATTCGTCCGCTCTGCATAACCAAGACCCATTCTGTCGTTGAGGACGTCTCAGAGACCATCGATGCTCATGAAGAGGAAGACGAGTACGATTTCTACACACGCCAATTCGAGGACTTCATCTCCATATACTCGCCCTCTTCTAACCCCATCTCTGCACCAGCACCTGCACGCCCAGACTCTATCATCCTCTCACCAGAAGTAGCACCCCAGTTGCCTGTCGAGGTACCTAAACCACGCGGACGCAGCCGTTTCTCAAAAGCTCTCCCACTCCTTCCTCTCCCTACCCCGCCCCCAACAACTCTCCCACCCGTTCCACAGCTCCCAGCCTCGGTATCGACCATCCGAAGAAAACGCGTCATCCCACCCTTGCCCATGTACCCACCTCCCCCACCTCCAATCGAAAGCCGTCCCCCTCCTCGTATGGCTGTCCCCTCTGACATCGAAGACGATATCTTGTTCGAGGAAGAGAACCAAGAGCCCACTCGTCCACTCGTCATAGAACAGGTATGGTTCGACGACGAGGAAGATTCCATCTATTCCCAGCCTTCCTTCGTACCAGGCCAAAACATCCACCCCATCTCACCAGCAGTCCCCGAAACATCCATGAACGAGGTGTACCTCCCCCGCGCAAGCACCGACTCTGATGCCCCACGCTCGTCTCTCGATTCTTTTTCAAGCAGCCAGTCCCACTCCTCTTTTTCATCTTCAAGCTCGTTTGAAGAAAGGAGCCCCATCTCGCCATTCTCCTTCCCTCCCACTCCAAGATCTGAGACCCACCAACTCCGCAGTCGATGGAGCTGCTCCACGATATCCTCACTGGCTGCTGAACCTCCACGTACGATTCTAAGTCCGTTGCGTGGGGTGTTTGTGTCGAAATCGAAATTGAAGTCGGGATCAGGATCAAGGCGGGCACCTCTTCTGCTTCCGATCATGTCTTCGCCTCCCCGTTCTCGCGCATCACCCAGTTCATCGCCGCTACAAACGCTAACCAACACCCAAACCCAAACGCGTACGCAGAGTCCATACACAATGCCTCTAACGCGAATGGTATTCCCCGCAACGCCCTCTCCACCCAGTACACCCACCCCCAGACACATCCGCCGCCAAAACTCGCGCTCATCGACGTCTTCTGGATCGTCTGAAAGCGGGAGCTGTGAGAGCAGCGGTGGTGCGGGGTTGAGGAGGAAGCCGATTCCTGTTGAGATGTTTTTAAGGGCTTGAGGTATGGGGTGGATTCCATTTTCGTGGTTGTTTTCTTCGGCGTTTTGTTCTTTGTCGTTTTTGCTTTTGCTTTTGTTCAATGTTTTCGATGTCTCTTTGCTCTCGTTTATGACGATGACGACGATTCGTAATTATTGTATTCATCATCATCACTCGCAGCTCGCTTGTTCACGCATATTGTTATTCATACTGTACCTGGACCCTCTGTCACTTTGCATCTAGTCTTTCGTTGATTTCTGTTGCATGTCTTTCCAGTCTGAGTCTCTTACACGTTTCCTCCATCTCTGACACGTCTTCCCGTTCGTCACGTTTCTACACACATTCTGTCTCTGTCTCCATAGCATAGTCTCCTTGTAGCCTAGTTCATACTACGATGAAATTTATCCGATGTTTCGATGTTTCCTTGCAGGACGTCTTCGTTTAGGGGCAGTCTGGGGTCACACCGTGGGAAAAAGTGACGCTTGTTCAACCCACCACTGAGGATACCTAACGCGAGGTATCCCTTGCGTATTTCGTGGGGCCACACAATACCTGTTCCGAAAAATGAGTGATTGGTGCTAACATCTTCTACCAAGGCCGCATGACTGATAGTACCGATTATGCGGTAGTACCAGTTATACGGCCTTGGTAGTCTGGTACCGCTCACCCCATCTACCAAGTACTTGGTAGATTCTTGATTGTGTAGAGCATGTTCCAAGCTTAAGCTTAAAGCCCTGCAGAATCAAAAATCCACACAGATGCTCATTAACATTGCTCATAGTCAGACCAGGCAGCTTTCAAATTACTAAAGCTCAGTCTGACCATGAGTCCTAACGAAGAATTCGACGCGTTCTGGAAGACTCGCCCGCATGCAGGTGCGTTTTGACTGTTTGATGTCGTGTGCATTTAGACAACATGCAGCTAGGTCCATTCCATCCAACTCGAAGGTGCCGGCCAACGTGCCTGGACAGGCGCAACCGCAACCGCAGCCGCAGGTTCCCAACAACCTGGCTACATGAATCAAGGTGCTCATGGTGAGTATGGACTCAGCACACCCCTCCTCTCCTTCCAAGGAAGAGATGGATGCAGTGTCATTGTTGAGACGAGTCAAAAGTCGATGTTAGGCCCAGGTATGTTTTTCGACGGTCATCGATATTGTGCATACACGCTTGAAGCAGCCTTCCCTCTCAGATTCACATTGTGCCTATCTACAGTTGTTGAAAAAACAATCATACGTCAAAAGTCAAGACCTAGGTATGTTTTTTATTAGGTCCATCGTGCATTGTACGTTCTACAAGCCTGTCCAAGGTGATTCGGCAGGAGCAACAGTCACTGAAACTGTGCCGTAGAATAAGTACGCTCCTCGATAGGATTCTTTGTGCCCTTACACATCATATCCAATATTTCCCAATCGAACGAAAATGACGCCGGCTCCACCGATGTCTTCCTGACGGCGCGTTGATCAACGACCAGGCTCGTTGCCACTAATAACTCATGCATCAGTTCCAACAGACATACTGCACCGATATGAAAGCAGAAACACGACTCACAAGCAGCCGAGCGAAACGAGGTCCTATGCAGGTGAGTCACTGGCATGTAATCAAAGTTCACACCCAGGAAAAGTACTGATACTCACGCAATTCGGCACACTGCAATAATCGCAATCTGAGTTTTTTTGGCAAAAAGAAGGACAATAATACTGGGGGAGTTTAGTCGCGTCAGCCGGAATGGCAAAGATTAATGATGATAAAGCAGCAATGACGGCGAGGACGAAACGCATTGTTTATGACTTGTGATAATATGGGATCGGATAATTCTGAAGGAAATAGTAGGAAGACGGCTGGCTTTTATGTGCCGAACATTGTTCTTTGAAATTCTTCTTGCATACGTGGTTGTGCATTTAAATCGGGGGTAAAATTTGTTTTCGCAGATTTAATCTATGAGGCAATTTCAACGACCGTGACCGCGCATCGGCACGGTCCATACACCGCTGTGCTTACTACGTGGCTTCAAGCCCCTCTCTTGGTGTATATCTGGGCACCTGCGCTCAGGTGAACCGCATCTTTTCTGTTTTGCCGCCGTGAAGTAGAAAAATTTCGCTACCTAAGTACCACATATATATGCCTCTCCCTTCTTTTCGTAGATAGTGATTTACACTCTCGACTCGGAACTTAGTGCTGAGGGTGTCGCGCTCCTCCTACTTCATGTTCTCGATGCTAGACTTGCAAGTCGAACGTAGAACTAATTAACAGATGCATATCTGAAATGCCAGCAGTTCTCGTCAGCTAATGTCTATTAGCAATTTGGTGTGGACTTCGCGATTTTACGGATGGCACTCCTTTGCCACCTTATATATGCAGTGTACCGAGTAGAATGAGGCAAAATAAGCGCACCGACGTTTTCTTGATGCAGACTGTCTGTACATTGTTTTTTCGGTGACATTATCTCCTCCAAATGGCACTTCGCCATGTAGCGCATAGATACGAGTCTAGCTTGGGAGTACGAACACAGTGTGACAGTGACATCAATGCCACCCTGGCACCGTGACGAACCAACTTCCGATCGTCCTCAACTCTCACCCCGTCTACCAAGTGCTTAGTAGATTCTTGATTGTGTAGGAGTGTTCGAAGATAAAGCTTCAACTTTTGCAGAATCAAAAATTCCCACAGATGCTCATTAACATTGCTCACGGTCGGAACAAGCATCTTTACCAAAGTTGCTCAGTCTGACCCTGAGTCCTGACGAAGAATTCGACGCGTTCTGGAAGACTGTAGCCTGCAGGCAGGTCAGTTTTCAACTGTTTGATGTCGTGCGCATTGGATAACCTATAGGTCCATCGTTGGTGAATCGAGGCCAACGTGCCTGGACAAGCACTGTAACAACCTCGCCGCATGAATCGAGGTGCTCACGATGGGTGTGGTAATATGCTCAGAGCGCATTCCAGATACACCCCCCCCTCTCATTCCAAGGAGATCTCTTGGAAGAGATGGATGCAGTGTCATTATTGAGACGTGTCAAAAGTCGAAGTTAGGCCCAGGTATGTTTTTTGACGGTCATCGATATCGTGCATACACGCTTGAAACAGCTTTCCCTCTCAGAGTCACATTGTGCCTATCTACAGTTGTTGAAAAAACAATCAAACGTCAAAAGTCAAGACCTAGGTATGTTTCTTTTATCAGGTCCATCGTGCATTGTACGATCTACAAGCCTGCCTAAGGTGATTCAGCAGGAGCAACAGTCACCGAAACTGCACCGTGGACAAATAAGCACGCTCCTCGATAGGATTCTTTGTGTCCTTACACATATCCAACATTCCTCGGTCAAACAAGAATGACGCTGGCTCCACCGATGTCTTCCTGACGGCGTGTTGATCAACTCTCCGAACTACTACTAACTCATGCATCAGTGCCAACAGACATACTGAATCGATGTGAAAGCAGAAACACGACTCACGTGCAGGTGGCCGTAGCGGCATTCTATGCAGGTGAGTCACTGGTATGTCATCAAAGTTCACACCCAGGAAAATTACTGATACTCACGCATTGCGGCAAACCGCAGCCATTGCAATCTGCGTCACTGAAGCAAATCCAAGGACATTTAGGGGCGTGAGTCACGTCAGCTGGCATGGCAAAGATTGATGATGATAAAGCAGCAATGACGGCGAGGATGAAACGCATTTTTAATGACTTGTGGTAATATGCGATCAGACAATTCGGAAGGAAATAGTAGGAAGATGGCTGGCTTTTATGTGCTGAATGTTATTTAAAATTCTTGCGTGCGTGGTTGTGCATTCAAACAGATGCCAGCAGTTCTTGCCAGCTAAGGTCTATTACACAGCAATCTGGCACATGTGGAACTACTTGTCGGAAATTTACACAGGCGCCTTGTAATGTTTCCATCATTTAGCCGTATTACATCCGCGATGCAAGGTTCTTCCAAGCAACACCGGAGGGCGCAAATACACGCACGTCGCAAACCCCTGCATCAAGGTCCAATGTCAATATTGTAATGAGTCATACACATCTAGAGGCATCAAGTCGCACGAGCAAACTCCACGATACCTTCATGCACGATTCTAAGTCCATTGCGGCAGGTGGGGTGTTTGTGTCGAAATCGAAGTTGAAGTCGGGGTTGGGATCACCGGGTGTTACCTCCTCCTCTGCTTGCGCTCATGTCTTCATCCCCCCGTTCTCGCGCATCACCCAGTTCATCGCCACTACAAACGCGAACCAACACCCAGACCCAAATGCGTACGCAGAGTCCTTACAAAATGTCTCTAACGCGAATGGTATTCCACGCAACACCCTCTTCACCCAGTACACCTACATCCTCCGCCAAAACTCGCGCTCATCGACATCTTCTGGGTCGTCTAAAGGCAGTGGTGGTGCGGGGTTGAGGAGGAAACCGACTCCTGTTGAGATGTTTTTGAAGGCTTGAGGTGTGGGGTGGATTCCATTTTCGTGATGGGTTTCTTCGGCGTTTTGTTTGTTCTTCGTCATTTTTTTTTGCTTTTGTTGAGTGTTTTCGATGTCTCTTTGCTCTCGTTAATGATGATGACGACGATTCGTAATTATTGTATCCATCATCATCACTCACAGCTCTTTCATTCACGCATATTGTTATTCATACTGTACCTGGACCCTCTGTCACTTTGCATCTAGTATCTTTCTTTTTCGTTGACACGTCTTTCGTTGATTTCTGTTGCATGTCTTTCCAGTCTGAATCTCTTACACGTTTCTAGATACACATTGTCTCTCTTTCAACAGCGTAGTCCCCCTGTAGCCTAGTCCATACTACGATGAAATTTATTCGATGCTTTGATGTTTCATTGGAGGGTTTTTTTAACACCATCGTCTAGGGGTAGAGGTCGGTGATCTGGCATGAGTAACAATCGTTGAAACGCTGTGAACTGATCAGCACGCTCCTCAATAGGATTCGTTTTGTGTGCTTACGTGTTATATCCAAATTCCTTCGGGACAGTCGAAGGAAAAAAAAGTGGATCCTCGAACCGGTAGTGTTTTGACGGCGAGTTGTAGCACTCTCTGTACTATTAGTAACTCACGTGTCAGTGCCAACGGGTACTGCACCAATGTGAAAGCGGAAACACGACTCACGTCAGGTCCGGGAGTCCCAAACGACCTTCTATGCAGGTGAGCCACTGGCATGTCATCAAAGTTCACATCCAGAAAAACTACTAATACTCACGCGCATGTCTGAAAGGACCTCCTATGCAGTTGAGTCACTAGCATGTCATCAAAGTTCACACCCAGGAAAACTACTAATGCTCACGCGCATTTCGCAAACGATGTCCTATGGAGGTGAGCCACTGGCATATCATCAAAGTTCACGCCCAGGAAAACTACTAATACTCACGGATTGGCATTGCGGCGTCGCGTCAGCTAGCACGGCAAACATTGATGATGATAAAGCAGCAATGACGGGTCGGCGAGGACAAAACGCATTGTTTATGACTTGTGGTTATATAATATGGGATCAGATAATTCGGAAGGGGATAGTAGGAAGACGGCTGACTTTTATGTGCTGAATGTTATTTGAAATTCTTGCGTACGGCCCGTGGTTGTGCATTCAAATAGATGCCAGCAGTTCTTGCCAGCTAAGGTCTATCACACAGCAATCTGGTGTGGAGCTACTGAACAGGGCGTAGCTATTTTGACGCGGTCCTGCCGCGCCTGCTGTGGTCGTGACGCGGCACTGATGCGGCCACTGACGCACTAGTGCAAGCATTCCTTTGAACAGAGCAGGTAATATTTTCCTTACTTCAAGTCCACTCTCGCTGCAATCTCTTCCCAGAACCCACTGATTAGGAATGCAGGGTAGCTTATCATGAGATCATCAACCCATTCTCCGAGCTACGCAATACTTCATGTTAAGAGGACCAAGTACATAACCAGTCAATGTCACTCACGCGAATCTCACGTCTCTTAACTTGGTCCTGTCAGAGTTCGTCCACGAGATCTCCTTGCTCGGCAGAGTCACTAGGAGGTGATCCGAGACTGGATGGGAATTTGCAACTGCGCCACCGAACCCACCTGCCAGCGTACTCGGTTGCGTGAGATAACAGGGAGACAGGTTGCAAAGATGTTGGGGAGAACTTGTCTGAATCTGTCGTGGTATGAATAGTGCTTGACCTAGCCTGGCTGAAGCTTGACATTGCAAGGTTGGGGCTTGACGTGGTAGTACAGAGTACAGAGGCTGCATCAGACTTGACAAGGTGGGGTCGAGGTTTGACACAGTGAGACAATACTTCACACTGCTATCTGACAACAAACATTGGAATCTGGCATTGCATATGAGGCTAGGAAAAGTAGACTGCGACTCACGAAACCGTTGAGAGGGGGTTCATAATGCAGTCACTACGTGCATATGAGTCAACACACACAGGCCTGGAGTCCTTGGTCGCAAATCGTAGTTATTGGATTGCATATTAACAAATTCCGTGGTCCACTTTATCATCCCCAAGGTAAAAATAGGAGGGTCGGCGTAACGGTGTCTTCGTTCCTGCTCCAAAGGGGTGTTGCTATGAGAGCGATCGTCATTGGAGGAGAGAATACGGGGTCTTGATGTCTGCGAAGTTTGACACGCCATAGTTTGAGAGGAACTGACGGAAGTAGTACTATTTGGTAGTCCCTCTGTCCTAGCTCAGCAACCCCTATAGTACCTTTCCATCTCACACCTCCATCATGGGCTCTAAATTATCCAAAGTTGATGATAGCAAGTCCGTGTCTAATGCACCTCATCCATACTCCACAACTTCCGAATCTACACCTGCAGATTCCGCAAGTACTGTTCAAACTTGCATTTTTGACATTGTCTCCGCCCCTGATTTTATGGTGAAGTGCGCCACCGGCGTTTAGCATAGTGCATCGGCCTCGCTCAAGGCAGCCCCGAGCCGGTATGATAGATGAGTCTATTGGCAATTTCACGAATGTATTATCCACAAATCTTAGTTTTAATCCATTGCTTCTCTTCGAACAAACGAAGATCAATCTATGGATTGTTCTCTATGGTTGAGAAACCAACATTCACACTGGCCCTCATGCGGTCACCATAACGAATCGTCAAGAAAACAATCCTAAGAAGAAAAATAGAGCTAAGTATCCTCAATATCTTGCAATCAAAAAAAGACCTCACCCTTGTCCAATGAGTGCAAGGATAGCCGCAATGGTGTTCGTCCACCCAACACCTATACGCTCGATCGATGGAATGACAAGAGCAGTCGCAGCGGATATAATAAGTGACCGGGCCGCTCTAGTAGGTAAATGATTGAGTTCAACTTTGATAGCCGCACTATATGATTGAGACTGACGCATTAGCGGCTGTGGCCTCCACACTTCGAGAGTGCATTACATCCACATTATAAGAAGAAATTGGATTAAGCACGAAGCTGACCTATAAAAACCAGTAAATCACGTCACGCACAGGTGAGAAAACGTAGTTGAGAGGACTGACCCCCATTCCATTCACAAAAAGACATAATAAATTCAACGAAAGGCCGATCGTGCCCCCAACATATGTCGTGATCAACCCCGACGCCCCAACAGACAGCGGGACCATGAACAACCCTCCGATCCACGTCGCTCTCAAGCGATCTTCTGGAAACCATACTCCTTTGCGCTTCTCCCGCCATCTCCTGACTACAGTGTCGGATAGGCGGCCAGCAATCGGTGCTCCAACTGTTAAAGATAGCGTCGGTGAACAGTGATTACCGTAGTGTATACTTACTGAAGTTTCCCAGTCCGTTTGGGAGAAAACACGCCCCGATGATGGCCTCATTTACGATGTCATACCGGACGCCCTATACAGCAGTCAGGATGCGAAATGGAAGGTGATTATCAGCTTACAATAGTAAGCGCCATGGGTACGAGGAGAACTACATTGTTTCATGTGAGAATGCACCGCGCAATCAATATCAACGCACCATAGTCACTGATGAGTACTAGAGACTGCACAAGCATCTAAATCTCAGAGAATTAAGAGTTATATTTAGCGCACGGAAATGCACTCACAACTGCGAATAGGTTCGGACTCCGAAGCAACCAGAGACTGCTCAGAGGATTTACCCATGTGATATGGATCCATCTTCTGCGCGTTAGTTTGCCTATGCCCAATGTGCCAGGATGGCTAGTCTCAGGAAACGAAAAGTATATGAGAAGCATCTGGAGCAAACCCCATGCTCCAATGGAATACTGCAAATTGCGCCAGGACCAATACTGCGCCGCTGCACCTGTTTAAATATATCGCTAGGGTCAGCATACATGAACATCAAAAATGTATTTACCTCCAAGAAACGGGGCAACAGCCAACCCAAAAAGTGCAGCCTGAGACAACCAAGTCAGCACTAAACCGACAAAAGCATCCAATCATCAGGATCACTCACACCAAAGAATATTCCAATAGCAGTCCCCCTCTCCTCCAATTTATAAATGTCACCGATAACACCAGCACCCAACGGTAGTCCCCCAGAACATCCAAACGTCTGTACGAACCGCCAGAACAACAGGCCCCGCAATGAAGTCGACATCGCGACACCACAGCTTCCGACGCATAAAAATGGCACGCCCCACAAATACATCGGTCGGCGCCCATCTGCAGAACTGTAGTTAGGAATCGAAACTACCACGAGTTCACGGCATGCTATGGATGCACTCACAGAAAGCCGAATAAGCAGCCCAGACCAATGATCCGACAGCAGCCGCCAAGATCGACAGACTGACGGTCAAGCTGGGAAATTGCTCGATCGAAAAATGTTACATCTGACGAACATGCAACACGCACCTGACGGTAGCATGGGTCGAGCCAAGATCTTTAGTTATCTGAGGGATGGAAGGCACGAATGTCGCTGAGACGAACACTGTTCGCGTTCATCAGCATCACACCACCATATAAGCAATACACTTTAACTACCGGCACTCACTAGGCAACAAACCCGCAAAAGAGACGAGAAACACGATCCACCTTTTCTGGTTGGGCGCAAACCTGTCATAGATAGCTTCATGCGTAGTGGACGCCAGCAGAGGGCTTTCTTCTGAAACCATCGCAGTGAATTGCAGGTGCGATCTCGCATGCAGCTGCGCGGAAGAGTTATCTATCGTGATTAGCTCGGATCCGAAGACGCTGCGTTACGTTCATTTTGCACCGGTTCTCAGATGCCGTGACCATGTCAACTCTCCTCCTCTCCCACGGGATATTACATGGTCGAGTGCGCCGGCTGCTAAGAGTTTGTGAGTGTAGATCATCATCGAGATATACGTCTATGCCCCCAAAACTCCAGCAAAGCGCAAGTTGTGCGTTTGTCTCCAATTTGAATTTCAGCACCTCATCGCAGACATGTAGGGAAACGTCAAGTTCGTCGGCAATGTCCAGCGGGGTTTGAATGTAACTTGACACTTTCTCGGGACAGGACCGGGAAACCGAGCTTAAGGCGTATCATAGGTCGCGTCTAGATTCATTTGTGTTTGAATCTAAACTCATTTAACTTGACACGATCTATTACTTCGACAGCCGGCATCGGTCCCACTGGCTACCCTTTACAAAACAGGTGAGTCGTCAGCGTGCGATGATTAATTATTGGCTAGCAGGGATTACCAGTACAGTTGAAATAGTCAATATAATGCATATCGGCAGCGTCAAAAGTTCATGCATTTCACAAGGTACAACGCTGGATGCACCGTGACCCTCATCCAAGTTCTGCCTTGATGCAAGCCAGGTGCGTCACATCTAGATCCTACGAAATTCATCAGCTAATGCATATATATCACAACAATCCGAGATTCTGAATCCATGGCACAGTACTCTGCATTCGTGTCTCTTTCAAGCTGATAGTTGTGCAGCTTGCCTTCATTGCCGTAAACCAGGTACTTGTCCTACGCCTGTATACGAGTAAGGAGGAATCTCGCAAAAACGAGGCACCCACTACCCTCCGATATAATGTCAAGAATTTAATCATGCAGGTCGTATCATAGGATACCCACCGGCTCATACCACTCACTTTCAGTGACTCCTTACTTTCTACCTAGGCATCAAACTACCTTTTGAAGTTTCGTGTCTTGCAGAAGACTCGGGGTTGATATATCCTTGGATCGGTGCAGGACGAGGCAGTGAATAATGGGCAAAGTGCGTCTCGTCACTTACCGTATTTTTTACTTGAACTTTTTGACATTCTCTCCTTCCACGCATACACAGATAGCCAAACACACTAACCTCCAAAGCGTCATCGTCACCACCCCCTCCCTCCCTTCTGATTGGAACCTGTGGGAGTGATTCACCCAAATTCACGGTAAATTAGCGTTAATTGACAGCCTTGTAAATCTACCTTAATTTACACTAGTGAATCTGAGGGCCTCTGGGCACATTGTGAATTTACCCTGTGGACGTCGGAAGATTCGAAATTCGCCGTACACTACATTGGATCAATGGTTAGAGGCAACACAACTTGAATACAAACACAAGATGCACACAACATTCCCGAGTAGTACGAACACAGAGGACAAGCACCGTAAAATTGGTGAGAGGTGAATGCAGCACTCCAGGGCCTGTACGCAGATGGTCATTATGTGTTTGATCATTTGGAATTCATTTGGAGCGACGTTTGAAGTTTTGAACTACCCATGTTCATTTGTGATGGTGCCGCGTCACGCGTCACGACCGACCTGACCCTATTGCATGTCTTCCAGTCTGAGTCTTTCCTCGATCTCTGATATGTCTTTCCGTTCCTTCACGTTTCTACACACACACTTTGTCTTTGTCTCAATAGCATAGTCCCCTGGTAGCCTAGTTCATACTACGATGAAATTTATTCGATGCTTTGATGTATCATTGCAGGGTTTTCCAGGGGTCACACCGCGGGAAAGAGTGACGCTTGTTACAATCAGTCAACCCATCAACTTCCGATCGTCCTCAACGCTCACCCCATCTACCAAGTGCTTAGTAGATTCTTGATTGTGTAGGAGTGTTCAAAGATTAAGCTTAAACTCCTGCAGAATCAAAACTTTCCACAGATGCTCATTAACATTGCTCATGGTCGGAACAAGCAACTCTACCAAAGTTGCTCAGTCCGACCGTCAGTCCTGACGAAGAATTCGACGCGTTCTGGAAGATTGTAGCCTGCAGGTAGGTGCATTTTCAACTGTTTGATGTCGTGCGCCTTGGATAACCTATAGGTCAATCACTGGTGAATCGAGGCCAACATGCCTGGACAAGCACAACCGCAACTGTAACAACCTCGCCGCATGAATCGAGGTGCTCGCAGTGGGTATGGTGATCTGCTCAGAGCGCCTTTCCAGATACACCCCCCTCTCATTCTAAGGAGATGTCTTGGAAGAGATGGATGCAGTATCATTATTGAGACGAGTCAAAAGTCAAAGTTGGGCCCAGGTATGTTTTTTTTTTGATGTTGTTCATACATATGTTTTCGAACGTACATTCACAATCTACAGGACCATCTATAATCTATAGGCCCATCTATAATCTAAAGGCCCATCTATATTCCTGCGCTTGCCTACAGTCAGTGACGCTGCGCCGTGGACGTTAATAAGTATTCTTACGCGTCACATCTAACATTTCCCCAATGATGCCTACTCTGCCGATGTTTTCCTGACAGCTCTACAAATCACTAACCATTTGCTTGTCAGTGCCAACGACCATACAATGTGAAAGTAGAAACGCGACTCACTACGCAGAAAAAATATGCCTGCCATGCAGGTGAGTCAAGTTATCAAATCCAGGAAAACGGCTGATACTCACGCAACTTCCCCAGCGGCAGTCCAGGCAATCTAGTTCACTATCGCAAAAGGTGGAACATTTTTCGGTGTTCGCATCAATGGGCGTAGCAGAGATTGATGATACAGCGACGGCGAGGATGATTGCAAAGGAGAAATGCATCGTGTGTGAGGATGTGGAATGGGATTTGAAGGGTAAGTAGGAAGACATCTTGCTTTTATATGTTGATAACGTTCTTTATGGTGTTAGGAAGAGCTTATCTACCATTTATCCCCTTGCTAACCTCGCGTCCAAGCTTTGAAGCCTGCGTGGTTGTGTCGCATTCGACCAGATAGGCCTGCTCGGCAACCGAAGTCTGAGTACGATTTGTTTCTCGCTGGTTACACACCAAAACTACGTTCAATCGAACCAAGTAGACGTTCCCATCAAAACGTCAAATTTACCTAACCAACGCGTGGGCTCGACAAAGAAGTTCAATTTTGATGGTGTATCTGCTTGTGCTTATCTCTTATCTCTAGCTTCTGTCCAATTAATTTACGAAATCGTCCCGCCGACAAAGTCCCGACGACCAAATTGAAAGTGCCGAGTGCAAGCACGAAGTTCAAGATGACGCTGGGGTAAGCCAGTTACAGGAAGGTATAGAAATATTCATCTGCCGAAACATGACATGTGTCGTGAAGGCCACCTTTGATAAGCTTACGGAGAAAAGTATAGTGGTACTATAGCGAGAAGCTGCTTGGTTTGGCAGATTTCGATGGTCTAATTTTCTCTCGCATCAATTGAACCTGACCAGCGAAAAACAAACCGGACTCAGTGGCCGAGCGAGGCCATAATCATATCTGCTATGCCAGCAGGCAGGGTCTTTTGGCAATTTGGTCTAGAGCATCCTTCCGCCGGTGAACGTTTGAACGTTATCCTCAAATCATGGTACCTACATGCATCATGATTAAAACCAGGACATTTTGATCCCAGAATATGAGTCCCGGGCTCCTCCGACCCCATCCAAACATCCAAACCCTATCTGCGTCAGCAGTCATCGTTCCCATGCACATATAGATTATATTAGATAGTCGAATTCCATCTATCCTCGATACCCCTGCACACATTCTTCTTCCTCGCTGGACCCTATTCCTCATCCCCCTCTTGTCTCGATACCCCAGCGTTTATAGACCAGCAACCGCAGTGCACAATTGAGGCTCTTCAGGCTGCCATTGACATGTGCTTAATGACGCTCGCTACCAAACCTCGTAGATTCTTGATCGTGTAAGAGTGTGCGAAGATTACAGCTTCTTACACTCCTGCAGAATCAAAAATCTACACAGATGATCACTGACATTGCTCACGGTCGGACTGAGAAACTTTACCGTGTACTGCCAGTGACGAAGGATTCAACGTGTCCTGGAAAACTCGCCTGCAGGCCCGTGTAGGTGCGTTTTAACTATTTGACATCGTGCGCATTCAGTTACATCTGGATAGCCTCTGGGTCCATCCTGGTAACTGGTATCCAAGATGCCTGGAACTGGACAAGCACGACTGCAACCGCTTCGCTGCATGAATCGAGATGCTCACGGCCGGTGGGTATGTTAATATGGTCAGAGCGCCTTTCCGAATACACATCACCCCCTCCTTCCAGCCTGGAAGATATCTCGACGCAGTGTAACTGGGAAAAATGATGATTGTGTTGAGTGTTGAGACGAGTCAAAAGTCAAAGTTAGGCCCAGGTGTATGTTTTTTGACGACCATCGATATCGTGCGTACGTATACTTTCGAATGTACAATCACAATCTACAGGCCTGTCTAGATCTTGGATTCTGTGCTTGCCTACGCAGAAGCAACGGTCACTGATGCTGCACCACGGACCGATCTGCACGGCTAAGGTATTCTTTTTGTCCTTACATATCTTATCTACCATCTCCCAAACGAACGAAAGTTACACCAACTGCATCCTTGATTTCCTGACGGCATGTTAATCAACTCCATCGATTACTAGTAGAGCAGTGCATTCGGAACTGTGTCCCCTAACCTAGTACCCCATCCACTAGCAACTTGCACGTCAGTGCCAACAGCCATACTGCAACGATGTGAAAGCAGAAACACGACACACTATGCAGAGGGCAAAATGTTGTCCTATGCAGGTGAGTCACTGGCAAGGTTCAAATCCAGGAAAACTACTGATACTCACACATAGCGTCAATCCACAGGTTGTACACTCTGCACACTGTAGCAAAAAGGGGGACATTCATGAGTCTCATCAGCGGGCATGGTAAAGATTCATGATGCCCAAAACAGCGATGACAATGATGATGAAACACATTGTTTATGACTTGTATGATATGAGATCAGATAATTCTGAAGGAAATAGTAGGAAGACAGCTGGCTTCTATATGCTGAACATTGTTCTTTGAGATTTGTCTTGCTATGTACGTGGTTGTGTGTCCATATCTGCTATGCCAGCAGATCTTGCCAGCTGGTAAGGTCTGATATCAATTTGATGAACACTGAGTCGAAGGAAGGAGCTGTACATATATGGGACCTAGGTGTATTTTCTGTGCATTGTACGATCTACAAGCCCGTCTACAGTGATTCAGCAGGAGCAACAGTCACTAAAACTGCGCTGTGAACTGATCAGCATGCTCCTCAATAGGATTCATTTCGTGTCCTTACACGTCATATCTAACATTTCCCAACCGAATAAAAATTATGCCAACTCTACTAATGTTTTCCTTACGGTGTCTTGATCGACTCTACAGATCAATCAATACTAACTCACGTGTCAGTGTTACAGTCTAAGTACGCCCCTATTCATTTTCCTCTCTTACTTTGTATTACGTCATGTGCTGCATGATGCCGCTGCTAGACTTGTCTTTTCTTATCTCATCGTTGACTCATTGTATTACATCACGATCGCTATCACGCCATCGCTAGGTGATCTATTCTCTTATCTCTGACTCATTCTGACTCGTCTCTTATCTCTGACTCATTCTGACTCGTCTCTTATCTCTGACTCATTCTGACTCGTCTCTTATCTATGACTCATTCTGATTCATCAAAACGCCTGCCCTAAAGCAGCTGTCATTCACTATATAAACCCATCTTGTACATTGTATTTCTTTACTTTAATCTTACTGGGTTTTACCTGGAATTTCCTTTGCTTAAGACTCCAATCTTAAGTCGTCTGAACCTGATTCAAGTCGAGGACACTCTCCTTGATTTGTCTTACAAATTTCTACATACGTAGGAGTCTTTGAACCGACCTTAGCTGATATTGCTTATCGCATTGCTCATCAGCAAACTAGGGGGTCACTGTACAAGCTTGTACAAGCTTGTACAAAGAGCACAAACCCACAACAAAGTCCCCTCTTTACAAGTCTGTCACAGAGTATCACAATCTGTACAAATAGCCACAGACTGCACAGATTGCACAGATTGTACAGATTGCACAGACTTAGACAAACTCGACAATGTTGACAAAAGACAGTTGAATAGACGGCAAAATAATGATGCAATTCAAAAGACTAGTACTATATAATGATATTGACATCCTCATTGGCTGAGCCACCATCCGAATCATTGCAAAGCCAATTCATCATCCCAGACTCAGCCCATTCCTCCAACATCTCTTCAAGCTGTCGACGACGCTTGGGGATATCCATTAACATATCAACAGATTTTCGTAGGGAGTTGAAATCGGACCTGCATTTATCAGCAGAAAGATCTGGGGCTTTGTCTATACTGGTTTCACAGAACCCAGTTAGAACACCTTTTGCCTGTAGAGACTGATCAGCAGCAGAAATAAAATAAAATAATCATACAACAGTGGCCACGAGAATGACACCATTAACGGGAATCGAGTGTTGGAATTCGTCTGTTAACTTCAGCGCTTTTTGCCGTTGCTGTAGTAAAAATCTTGGCATGCGTCTTTAAGAACCTGTGATACGAAGTTCTTGTACTTGCCCTAAAAAATCAATACAACAAGATGTTACCCCACACAGTCATCACTCACCTCAGACAAGTCAGGAAGCCGAAGGTAGTCGCCGGACTTGATCAATTTAGATGCTGCTTCAGTAACATGTTTCTGCACCGAGTGCTCGTGCATCATGCTGCCCTTTGGACAGATGCCATATAATTGTTTTGCAAGAGAGATGATGATTTTCTTGAGCTCTGTACGAAATGTAAACAAGTCGTTGCAAAGCTAATAACTTGTCAGTAAGCACACTTGTGGACAGTAACCTTTACTCACCAACCACGACATCTGGTCACGATATTCTGGAAAATATCCTATGGACATCAGATTGGAACCTCCAACAGATGGAGGGGACCTACCTTGCTCCAATCCAATCTTCTTTGAGTGGTACTTCCATAACACTACATCCAGGACTTCTCGTGCGAGTTCTACAGCGTCAGAATGCTCTGGAATTGGATGTGTCAGTACTGCCTGCAGGCGCATTTCCAACTTTGCTGCCTGAAGAAATGCCTGCCAATATGACGGGTAAAACCTGAGCTTCACAGGATTTGATTGATTCTTAGTCTGTTCCCCTTTGTGTTTGGGTTGGTCACAATTATCGGGTGCAAGACTAGGAGATCAAGAACGGCCTGAAATGGGAACGGGTGAAGGCTCATGATCTGACTGACCAGCACGACTAGGTGAGGCCCGTGACAAGGCGCGCCCACGAGAGGGGGGCTGCATGCGACTGGACACTGTGGCTGAACGACAAGGAGATGGTCTATGGGTGGAAGCACGAGAAGTATTTGTGCGTGGAGACTTGGAGCGACCAACAAGGGTTGATTGAGTCGGGGAGCGCTGACGAGGAGACAGTCTATGAGTGGAAGCGTGAGATGCATTTGGGTGCGCAGACTTGGAATGAGTGGCAGAAAGATGATCAGATCTATGAGCAGAAGACTTTGTAAACAGTGCATTTCGAGGTGCGGGCTGAGGAGATTTCACGCGACCAGATGGAGCACGTGTACTCTGAGACGTCTAGAGTCAGAGGTAATCAGAAACAAACTTTGGTAAAAATAAGAACTTACATGTTGGGATGTATATTGACAGGGAGACTGCGATTGAGCAGGTGTGCACGAGTATCTACGAGAGGACTAGGGCAGGTCAGTATTTGCAAATTCAAGTGTAAAAACTGGTTACACTTAACAGACGACTTGGTGAAGGAGCCTTGTGCCGTCCATTTTTTGCTTGGTGGCGCTCAAGGACATCAAAAATGCCTGGATCATCACGCTCGTTATTGGCCTGGATATTCGAGTCTTGGGCTTGGTCTAATTCCATTAGATCATTGTCATCATGATACCTGTTCTGATATGCTTGCGGATACTGCCTCGAATCTTGCTCGTCGTCTTTGTTGTGGTCTTTGTTGTGGTCTTCGCCTTCGCTGACGCCTCTGTCATCATCTTCGCTGTCGTCTTTGTCATCGTCTTGTTCGTGATCTTGTTCGTCTTGCTGGTTGTGGTCGTTAAAGCTTCTGAAAACGTCTTCATCATCTCGCATGTCGTTTTCGTCAGCATCGTACTCAAGATTATTGCTGTGATGATCTGGTGAGTCTTGCTGCCTAGCACCTGGTTCTGTAGCTCTAGTATTCTGGCTGCAACCGGGTTGGGTCACATCCTGACCGTCACCATCAGTAACATATGGTGGCTTAAACCCAAACCTATCAGAATGGTGGGCAGTGCGCAGGAACGGATGTGGAGAGTGAGCACGTTGGCGCTCTGGCCATACAGCGCTGGCCTTCACAGATGTCTTTGCAGGAGCCTGGAATAATGTTCATTGTTAGCTGGGTAGCCTGAAAACAAAACACTGACTTTTTTCTTTGCTCTCGCAACTTGTGAAGGAGCCATTGGGTTTTCTTCTGAATCGCTGATTTCAACAGTGTTCTTCTTCCCTTGCCTTGTTGGGGCCGCCATCACCCTCTCACCAGCTTTTTGCAGCTGTGCTATGTGACCTCCGACACCTCGATTGGATTGTGCGCTTCATCATGCAGGCTCGGCATCCTTATTGCCTGGAGAACTGTGTCTGGCTTTCTTCCTGGGAGGCATTGGGTGAAGGGATTGGTGCTGAAGGTTGGCTGCCGGTGCATCATAAATATTTATTAATTACATAAGACAGTTTGAGCGGCTTCAGAAAATGGCTCACTGAGCGCTTGACTGGAATACTACAAAGAACTAAGAAAATCTAAGGATACAAAGTTATGAGACCTAAAGTCTAGGTGTTTTGCAATGATAATAAATCTCGAGCTCTGTGCATGTGAAGTGTATATAATGCATCGCAGTGCTTACATGGTAACGAGTTAGAGCGTGAAAACCTTGGGCTCCCTCTTTTTCCGCCGAGAACGACGAGGACGATTTGTCGAAACAGGCAGAGAAGGTGGAGGAGGAGGTGCTGAATGATGATGAAGGGCCAGATGGTACCGATGAATGTGCAGGGCGGCTTATCCGGCTTGAATGACGAGGAAGTGGACCCTGAGTTGCGGCTGGAGAAGAAACTGAGGTTCCCAAGGGAGCAGCAGACAACATCGGAAGTAGAGGGAGCGATATCTCAGGACTAGGAGAGCTGTCGATGTTATCCAGCCCCCATTGTATGATCTCATGAATGTGGTCGTGAGAGACTTCCTTATTGTTTAATAGTGTGTCTCTAATTGCCACGTGCCAGTCCTCAAGGATGGGACGGCAAGCCTGGAAGTACGGTGCAGGCTCGTACCTCGGGGATTTGTCCATTAGGAACTCTTTCTTGAGGCTTCCGCTAGTCCCAAGACCATCTCTGTCCATCATCATGTACACTTTATTCCATCTACAGGCATTTTCGGGGGGCACCCCCCTGTCTGTGATTAGACCGCCGGGCCCACCGTATATGGTCAGTAAATTCAAGGAGAATATAGAATAACAACTCGAGGTCATCAGATGCCCTGTGGTCAACTGACTCAGGAGTTGGAATGCCTCCCATCAACTTGAGAAGGCAACAGGATATGTATGGTATCGTTCCCTTCAAAAAATAAAAATAAGCACTACAGAAGATATCGAGATCAATTTTCAAACTTATGGTTCCACACAAATCTTTTGCCTGATTGTAAAGTTGGACGAATTTGGCGTGGTCGAAATCAATAAAGTATCCCTTTCCCTCGTGTATGATGAGATTGTTGGGACTGAGATCTCCATGAAGAACTTCCCGCTCAAATGTCAGCGTTTTATGGGCTACTGGCATCTGTCAAAAATTTTGATGAATACCAGGGGGACTCACCAGCAACAAGGTCAAAAAAAAACATTGACTAGCTCAGGTACAGACTTAAAGGTGGTCAGTGGGAGGCTGCAGGGAGTCAAAAGTATGCGTTGGTGAATATTGGTGAATCTGGGAGGTGATTGTGAAGATGGTTGCGAATATTGAATGTGCTGTTGACACATCCAGCATACTCGACATCCCAATACTTTACTAGCTGGACCACATTTGGAACACCATCGACTGCCTGAAGAAACTTGACCTCGTGATCTAGGGAGTCAACATCTACCCAACAGTCCTTCAATGCATACTCCTTCTTGGTATTCTTAGTGCTGGACGCAATAAAAAACGGTTCCACGTGAAAAAGCCTGCAGCTTTTCCACAAGATGGCCAAAATGCAGTATACCTCACCTACATCATCTATAGCCCAACCTATCGCTCTGGATGGCATGACATCGACTCCCCCTGGTATATTGTTGTGAGGAGTGCCTCGGCAAAGGGAGTTGCAAACATGAATAGTGGGATCGAGACCGAGCGCAGAGTGACTCACTAGCATCATCGTGTTCAAGACATCGATGAAATGCACAGGATCCAGATTGATTAAATAGGTGCTGATATTATTATCCAAGAATGGTCCAAGTAATGCACACAACACTTCTTGTTTGTGATACTGAAAAGGAGAATGAAATGGTGCCATGGTTGTTCACGCATAATTAGGTAGCCTTTGGTTGCAATCCATAAGAATATTGGTATGTCCTCCGCCAGTTCTGAGATGGTGATCTCTACTCCTGTCAGAACATCTGCCCAACTCTTCTCATTCCCGTTGTGCTTCTTCAGCCTATAGTCCATAAGGACTAAATCGGGTTTTCTGGAATTGGTGGCATCCGGTACGGGAATGGTAGAGAACTCTGAAGACCAGTATCGCGATTCTGGTAGAGTGTGGAAGGGCAGCAAGCTCGACTTGGCTTTGACCCTGCTACGCATGTTGTAGTAGATGGTCCTGAATAGGCGCTCCCAATTCTTCTCATCCGACGTCTTTACAGCCACAATTGGACATTTTGCTCCAATCTGATATGATTTCTGTGACCAACTGCCTATCCGTCTCCAGCGCACCTTTGCCTTCATCTTCATCATCTAAATCTGCATCTGAATCTGCATCCGCATCTGGCTCCACTTCCGTATCAGTCTGCGACTCCTGCTTTCTTTTCGTCTTCTTCAGTCGACCAGAGAAAGGAAGAGTAAGCCTCCATTGCGGGTGAGTGATACCCCGTGGATTTAACAATACAGATGACCCATGCAGGATTAAACGGCCCTTCTTCTTGACATACACAATGTCATTTATTTCTTGTATTCTGATACTGCATCGTTAGATAAGGTCGTCAAGGATGGATGATGTCCGGCCTTGTATGCCCTCCTCCCACAGAACTCGTTTACCCTCTGTAAAAGCCTATCTGGCCCCACCAGGAACTCATGTCTCATCAGTTGGTCCATGGAATTCTGCATCCAAGGTATAAAGTCACCGATGGTGGGGATGGAGCTAGTAACTGTTGCAAGGAGATGGTTGAGCACAAAGGATGATGATGCCGATGTCATGGTGATTAAGTGAGTGTGATGCCTTATACTATGACAAATGATGCTTTGGCCTCTTGTTAGTTTACTTTGGGTCACGGCACATTGATTCTTTCTGCATGGCATGATTTCGACCCAAATTAAGAACATAAATGCATGAAATTTCAACCTATCTCCATTTCTACCTATATACTCGCACCATGCAAGACAATGTACATACACTACTGCCCATGTGAAGCGTAATAAAGGGCATAATAGAAGTCTTTATTGAAGTACTTGTTTAAAAGAAACAATTGAGAATAGTGCATAGATGTTGCCTTCGTGAATTGTGAATCAGCCGCATCCCCTAACTGAGGGATGACGCTGATGAATGAACGAAGTTGACACAGGGGAACAATATTACCAATGGGAGTGCCATCTACATACCTGGTACGTTTCAGAATATTCATCTGAGTGGCAGGATCAACCGAACCAATGGTCAGACCCTGCACATAACACAGATATTGATCTCTCCAAGTGATGCGACCACCTCTTTGAGATATTGGACACATAATGAGGTGTAATTTACATATTGCGTGACCTTCAAAGCACCAAAGTTCATATGCTTTCATATCAATGAAAGAATTCTCACCTGTTAAACCTGACTCGAGCCAAACAAACCCTCCTTCAACATTGACGAGGACAGTGTCCTTTCGGCCTTTTGGCCACTCAGGGCCAGGAGGAGATGCATGTACGGTTTGAGCTGGTAATGTGACCCTGGAATTGTGGAAAGACATTTGCTGAAGGCAGACAGTATACCATAGTTGAACACAGTCAAATGGAAGGATCGGAGGACAGTCAATTAATGGCTTTCTTCTTGGACCTCCTACCATATAAATCGCTCCTCTCTCTCTCGTGTCATGTAGCAAAAATTCTGAAAGTGCTACGCGCAGATCCGGTAGATTGAAATCAGTAGCGACGTCATCAATGCTAACTCCAGTGCGAGAAGGAGTGTAGTTGAGGTGGATTGCAGTACCACCAGCGATAAACGTTCGAGGAGGGTGAGGAATAGCTCCATCCCTTACAGTTACTATTTGCTTTGCTTTGCTAAAGTAATCTATGGTGACACGTGTATGGTTCATTTCTTCTAAAAGTGTAGTCCGTGGATCGTCCTGTTCCTGCTTGTCGCAATCGATTGCCTCATTCTCCTCTGCCTCCTCCTCAGGAACTTCTCCAGACCTGTCATTGGGATCACGGTACATGTGATGACTCTTCAGCGTCGTGGCAATTGCAAAACGTCAGCAGCTTTTCATCTTGATCTAGATGTTGACAGATCTGGGGGTTGTAGTCATTGTTATTGGTACGGCGTGCAGGGTCCTTGATTTCTGAAATATGGGCATGCTCGGTTGCATCTGCAGACCACTGGATGAGAGCGCCAACGTTGCGCGTGCCAGAAGTGATGCTCTGGAGGAGTTCTAGCCTAGGAATGAAGCCAGTTATCAATAGGCCTCTTGGCTCCCATCCGCGCACCCGAAGTCAGAATGATGTCTTTATTGTCATGGAAGGTCGAAAGGGACTGGTCAATACTTGGCAATAAGTCATCATTGGGAGCAGGGCACTGCGCCAAATATCGAACATCCATGAGGGCACAAATTGTGATAACGAAATGACGAGGAGCTGCACCGGATATCAGGCCAATAATGTAGCGCTGGATATCACGGTGACCTCTGCCAGTGACTTGTTTGAGTTTTGAGATTCCACCAGCGAAATGATGGTAGCCTGTGACGGGCTGTAGGATCGAGAACCGGAAATCATGCTCTGAGGCACCCACAATTACTAAACACCACTGGCAGTCATGGTCAAAAAACTCCTTGTGCCAATGATGCAGTGGTTCTGACATCAGGAAGATCGAGGGATCAGCGAGCAGCCAGTCTATCCAGAATGGTGCAGAAACACCATTTAGCCTGGTATTCAGTGCAGGCGCCAAAATACGCCTTGAGATCGTTGGGATCGACAGTAATGCTGTCGAGCTGGCCAAGCGTGACAGAACGGGTACAAGGGGGATGCCAAAAACTATCACCAAACTGCAGATAAGAAGCCATAGTAAACAGAGAGGTCTTCCCGCGTACACAGGCAAGCATAGCTGCCTCTGGGGTGTCGACAATGAATGCTGTGAGAGGAGTAAAACAGTGCTGAGCATTTCCAACCGGATCAGACATCATGATGCCAACTTCCGCCACTTTCATCAACGGCTTAAGAACAATTGAAAGACATTGATGTATAAGGCAATCTTCAAGCATGCCTCGCATGCATTGATTAGGGTGTAGGTACTTTGGGATAGGAAGGAGGGCCATAAGTAAGAAAGCTTTTGATGAAAGTTTTGTATGAGTACACATGCATATGTTGGCGAGTCCCAGAAGAAGCGGATGAGTGATTCTAGCACCAGTCATTGTAGTTATGTTGGTTTTGTTGGAGGACAGCACAGCACCGAGAACTGTAGCACCTCTGGGAAACTGAGTCTACAGGAAGTGTGTTGAGATAACGAAAAAAATCAACTGCTGCACATACCTGCATTTCCCAAGCAGCATCACCCGTCATCCATTCCGAGTATACTCACATAAGATGTGCCGCCATTGTGTAAACATGACAAGGGACAAAATCAAGCTTATCGTGGAAGAGAGGGTTGGAGAAAAGACTCTCCAAGCATTCAATAGGGTCCCTCCAAAATAATCGAATTGGATATTTTGTAGGATGGGTCGAGGGGATGATCTGACACTTCCAGCTTGGTCTGCTAGGAAGCATCTCTGCATGGCTATGCAATTCTCTAGTGTTGCTGAATGAAAGTTGCAATTTTTGGATCTGAATGGGGGGTGTAAAAGTTAGAATCAATAATGTAGAGTGCGAAGACTGGTACTTACCAGGGGAAGCTTCAGAAATACATCAATTGCTGCCATACTAAGGGGTGAACGCAGAAGGAAATCACCGATTTCCCACTCTTCCTTGGATGCGAAAGGGTAGAAAAGATTCTCCTTCCTGTACTCTGCATATTCATCGGCATCGAATACATCTAAAAAGGTCAGACCATCCTCAGAGTAACACATCCCAGCACCCTCGTACCGCTCCTCCAATGACCCTTCAGCTACTCCAAAGCCATCTTTGATAAAATTAAAGTCGCCTTCAAAGTTCATATGCACCTGATTGTCTTCATCACGCATACTACCAGCCTGTTCCTCAGGATCAGCTTGAGGTGAAGTGTGGCGTGATGGCAGTTCTACCTCAGCAAACTGTGAGATATTGACAATGTCCCGAATGGAGCTATGACAGGATGTTCAGGGCTGACTGAGATGGCGAGTGACACTGCTGTCCTTGGTGAATGTCTTCCCGCAATTTGGACATGTTGGTACCGACATAGTCTTCAAGATTTCACACGGTTGTTATTGATTCTTGAAGTCACTGTACATAATACGTGTTCTCAGATTGTCATACTCGCTATATCTATCCCATGAATTCCACCAGCTACCCTCAATCTTTACGCGGTCATGCCCAAAAAACTCTTACCATAGCATCTCCAACTACTCCCATCGGATATATGGATCTGCAAGTGTTGGATGCAGCTCAGTCAATAAATATGGGAGTGGAAGACGATTTTCCTTCCACTACGCACCTCGTGAGATGCCCGTTTCATTTTTCTTGTTCTGCTTCATCGATCTTACCCTCTTCAATAGGAGGTCAACTACACTTTATTGCATGAGGTTGCAGAATGTGCAGCCGACCACTCTGACCTCATGCTCGCAGCAGCCAAAGCCAAATGAAAAGTGTGTGAAGCCGAGAAGCACCTGGCTGATTGCATCCTTGAACACCAAGCTACACTTATCGACTTCTGACGCCATCGTGCAGAGGCAGCAAATTCCCGGTTATTGACAGCAGACCTTGACATTGGGCGCATGCATATGGAATGAAAGAAGAATGGTATTGCGACATTCACGAGCTCAGAACCTGTGGCAGTAAGTCTTTCTCCCTTGTGTTTGCTATAATTCATTATCATTGAGATTGTTGCAGATGTCACACAGCCCGATTTTGCGATAACTGTCGGTGGTGTACTTGTCCTAATTCTGCGGCCACCTGTAGATTTGAAGGCTTGAAGTAAAGCCTTCGTTCATTGCACTAATTCTGCAGCCATCTGTAGATCTGAAGGCTTGAAGTATACCTTTCGTTCATTGTATTATATCGTTGAATTGGGGTGCTTTGTTTAAATATGAATAGATATATATTTGTTCATATACATATATATTGTGCTACCGTTATATGTACATATTTCTTTGTGTGCTTGCATGGCTTTGTATCACGCTGTCGAGTTCTACATAATGGACCCCGCACGATTTCGAAAGGTGTATGATCACTGACAGAATAACAATTAACAGCTCCTCAACAACTGAGGAGCCCGACTGATATTGATCACTAGCAATACAACTAACGGTTAAGTACTAGGCTGTGGCAAGCCCAAAAAGACTTAAAACCTGAGGGAAACGAACTTTGTTCATACATATATTTTGTGCTACTAGTATCATTATACTACATGTTTCTTTGTGTGCTTGTATGGCTTTGTATCATGCTGTCAAGTTTGTAAGACCTGGTGCCTTGTGTGTTTGTGCTGTTTGTAATCATTGTGTGGCTTTGTTATTGTTGTGGTACCTTGTCACCAATTTGGTAGTTTGCTGATGCTATACATCAGAACTATCCCAGTTCATAACAAAAGATTAAAGTTGCTTACCAAACCTCTCCACCACGAGAGGCCCCATTGCTAGATAGCAAAGACGACCCCTTGGGTTAGAAAGTATTGGTGGGAATGTGATCCTAACGAACCCGACTCACCAGAAGAATATCATGAGACCACAGGTCCAGATACAGAAGACAGAGAGAGACGAGAACTGTCCCCTGTAACCACCAAATCAGATCACCACTCTACAACTTCCACTGACGAATTCCCAGAAGAACAACCACCCCGAAACCTAACGGCCAACCCTAGTTTCAGAATGTCCACCACAACGTCCTCTGCTGAATTGAAAGCCGGAGCACCCACAGCTTATAACGGGAATCCAGACCGCGCTATCAGATGGTTATATTCGGTGAAAGCGTATTTTAGGGTTAAATCCTCAATCTATAACACCAAGGAAAAGAAAGTCATCACTGCACTCGCTTATATGACTGAAGGAAGCACAGAAGGATGGGCAACCACATTCTATGCGGAAGCTGATGATACCCTCCCAAACCCCTATGGAACCTTCGCAAACTTTGAAACAAAGTTCAAGGAAGCATTTGCCCCAGCCAATGCAAAAGTAGTCACTTTGAACAAGTTAAGAACCCTCAGACAAGGGAATGATCTTATGTCCTATATCACTGAATTCAAAACCCTTGCCTCACAAGCCAGCATTAAAGAATCCCAAGTTTTGATTACATTCTTTAATGACAGATTAAAACAAGGGCTCATAAACTCCATATTCCAAATGGAAACCATCCCCGATTCCTTCGACAAATATGTAACCACAGCCATCTGATTGGATAGTAACTGGCAATGAGGCGCAGCTCTATGCAACAACCGCCGTAACTTTACCAAGCCTTCCGGACAGCACTATACTCCAAGACCTACCATCAACCAAATCTGTGACCCCAATGCCATGGAGGTAGATCATCTTACTGAAGAAGAATGTAATGAACACTTCAAGAAAGGAAAGTGTTTTACCTGTCACACGATTGGACACCTCTCTAGAGCATGTCCTGACAAGAAGAATGGAAGAACCCCGATACACCACAAAGAAGTAGAAAGCAGCGATGAAGAAGAAGAAGCAGAAGTCCGCCATCTCAACGAGGATTTTTGATGTGGAAGACTGGATTGATGTCAATATCTTCCAATGTACCTATAAGACTTGTATGAAAAGTTGGTGAACGAAAGGAACTTTGAGTTCCACTTTCCCTTATCTCGAAAACTCGTCTGAAAACCGTTGAAACCACCGCAGTCATTCCAGAGCAGCCAGAACTTTCATTTCTGAAGACTTTGTCAAACAGCACCGAATCCGAACCCACCCCCTCAGTAAACCTTTCAAGGTCACTATCGGCAATGGAAGCTATTCCAAAAGCGGAGCAATACGCAGATATTGTGTTCTTACCGTCAAAATAGATGGATGATCCATGATCGGAAAGTTTGATGTCACATGCCTCGGGAGGAGGGACCAAATCCTTCTTGGAATTCCTTGGCTACGTGCTATGAATCCAGTCATTGATTGGACCACAGAAACCCTCATCCTCTCACAAACCACAAAGAGTGATCAAATAGAAGAAGAAGTTGACAAAGAAAGAAAGAGGAACGGTCTTTCACTTCTATTTCGACAAGAACTGATTGATCAAACTTGGAAACAATCCAAGCTTAAAAAAACGGAACCAATCACTGAAACTCCCATTGTCTATCCACGAGCAACCATAGAAGAAGTTATTAATGAAGAAGCACCATCTCCTCTTCCCATCCCTGATCTACTCCCCATCCCTGATGACGACGACGAAACCTTTGACACTAAAGAAGACGTTTGGACGCAAGAGAACTTTGCCACACCAGTGCGGAAAGTCTCTATGTACAATCTAGATGATGATGAATTCTTGGTAGAGTATTCCTTTAATGCATCTGAACTCCGAGTAATCACAAACACCTCCATGGATACACCCTTGACTTCCAATGGAACCAGTCATTCAGAACAGAAACCCACAGTCAAACCCCTGCCATGGCCTACAGAATATGCGAAAGTTAGTAACAAAGCTCAGCAGTTCGCTCTAGCTGCGGGCTTGGAACAAAAGAAGAAAACTTTCAAAGAACTCGTACCTTCCTATCTCCATGACTTCACCGACATCTTCACTAAAGATGGACTAAACCAACTACCCCCTGAATGACCTGGCATTGACCACCATATTGAAACGAAACCTGGATTCATCCCTAAAACGTCGACAATCTACCCTCTCTCCATTGCTGAATGAACTGCTGTTAAAGCATTTATTGATGAAAATGTGAAGAAAGGTTTTATCTCGGAATCCAAGTCACCACAAGCTAGTAGCTTCTTCTTTGTGGGAAAGAAAAGCGGAGACCTCCGACCCTGTCAAGATTACCGATACATCAATGATTGGACTATCAAGAATGCTTATCCCTTACCGCTTCCTTTGTCCCTTGTTGCAAGATTGCACAGGGCAAAGTATTTCACCAAGATGGATGTCCGCTCCGGTTATATCAATATCCGTATTTATCCCGATGATAGATGGAAAGCCGCGTTTACCACTGAATTTGGACTCTATGAACCAAATGTAATGTTCTTCAGACTTTGCAACTCACCCGCTGTCCTGCATAATTTGGGAATCATGCATGGACATGACTACCAGTCATCCCCCTAAAAGACAAAGTCTGTTAGCTTAGTCCTCAGACTAGTCAACCCATACCTTGGTATCAAACCTTGGTCCAATAGTTTCAGTTTTCCCTCAGTGATTCATGAATCCACCATGTTTCGAAGAAAAGTCATATGTGAGATGGGAATCACATAATGACCTAGTTGATATGAGAAGCAAAATAAAGGTTAAGGTATTGCCTTTCCTTTGGCTTATTCACTTTGGCTAGAGAAACCCATAGAGAAAAGTTCAAAGCCTAACAAAACCCAATCTAAAAAGCCCGCATATTGTGTACTATTATTTGTTCCATTATTTCTGAGTTGTTTTCTCTAGTGTTTCTTTACTTTACTTTTCTATTAGGATGCTCTGACTAATCAGATGCTTCATAAAATTGTACCTACAGGATATGATGTCATAATGATGTCATAGGACTTCTGTTAAGACCGTACTCGAGTAGTATCGGATCCGAAGGGCTTCGGCCTCAGCTCATGCGCTGTGCCCCTTTCCCAAGTCTTGCCCCTTATTTCAGAGTACTAGAGTATTGTGTATATTGAGACGGATAAGTCTCGTAACGGATCCGTTATGGCTTCCGGATATCGAACATATATAGTAACGGCTAATCCGGATCAGATCCGAACTAGAAACTAACGGGCAAGGACTGTCCAAAGACAGAGACGGATATATAGACTATAGGAATCAATCCTAAGTCTCAGAGTAGACAAGAGTATCGTACTCAAGTCCGGATGGATAACGGATGGACTCAGAGTCCAGACAGAATGAGTGCAATCTAAGATGATATTCGAACTGATCTACTACAGCGCATGTGCAAGGGTTTATATACTACAGATAACTAATGGAATGATCAATAAGCAACGGTGCGAGGCTATGTACAAAGTATAAGCAAAGTATGTGTACAGCGTACTGGTAAGTCGGACGGATAACGTATCATAACCGGGAATGAAGTCTAAGCTAAAGCAGATCAGTAAGTGTAGCGGATCAGTAAGCATAACGGAAGTAAAGGATAACCGGTATACCGGTGTACAGGAATGCCGAAAGGAGATGAACGATAGTTAGAGTTATATGAACAGGACATGAAATAAGGATTAGATCGGATCTGTGGACCGGACGACGGATATGTCCATCGGATCTGGATCGGATCTGAGATCCAGATCTTTGGATCTGTACCCGGGAATATGGTATATGACAGTATCCCCCCCTTAGGGCCGATCCCTAGAGGCACAAGAATCAGCGATCCAGAACGGATGGTATGAGTGCGAGACAATACAGAAGTTGATGGGAGAAGTTGCTGAGTTCGGATTTTCGACAGATATACGGATGCCAAAGCATCGCAGGTGTTCCTTCCTTTCCCCACTTTTTCACTACCACTAGCTTAACTCAAACATGGCTGATAACGGATCCGGCTCTATGAAGACCGCTAGGCAGACTCTGGCGGATGTACAGGCTGCACTGGCTGCTGCTGAGGACGAGGTTCGGAAGGAGGAAGAGGCTGAAAAGCGCAAGCAACAAGAGGAGGAGGCAGAACGGAAACACTTGGATGGGATTAGGAAGATTGAACAGGCCGAGATCCGAAGGGAAGCGGAGGAGACTAGGCGCAGGGCTATTGTAGCGGAAATGGTGAGTTATGATTTGTACCATCGGATCCATGGCTTATCGGATCCATTCCTTATCGGATTCGTAGACTCACGCTATTTCAGCGGATAAGGATGGGTCTTGTACTCGCTGCGCTAAGAAGAATCGGATCTGTCTATGGTCCAATGCCAATAGCAATTCCTTGGTGAGTTGTTCTTGATTTTTCGGATCCATGACTCTTAACGTTCGGGTAGATCAAGGCTTGCAATCCGTGCTGGAAGGATAAGGTTACCTGCCCCAGAAGGCCTGGACTTGTCAAGGATTCCAAGTCTAAGAAGAGGCAGCGCGCTGCTGAGAACCCATCTCCGAGAGGCAAGGGTAAGAAGCGCCAGCAGAGTCCGACTCCGGATCCGGATATGAGGATGGCAGTAGTGGATGAGGTGAAAGTGGAGTATGATGATCAGGCCTGGGTTGCTGCTGCTAACAACATTGTAGCGGAGCTGGTCCGGACCAACAGATTACTCCAGCAGAGCATCGGAGCGGCGGAAGGGAGTAGGGCTGCTATGGAGAGGATGAATACTAACTTGGAGGTGTTTTTGGAGCAGCAGAGGGAGTTCCAGAACATCCTTCTTGAGGGGATCCGGAATGGAATTCGGATCACTGAGGCAGGCCAATCCAAGGCCACTGAGAAGGACGCTGATGAATCCGGATCCGGATCCGCTGGGGACATGGAGATGGATGGCTAAGGATTTCTGGATCCGCTTTCTCTGCTACTAATGTACTTGTATATCCATTTTGTATATTTCATTGTATAGCAATAGGACCGGGTTTGTCTGGATATGCGGTGTGGAAAGCCGAGACTAGATCGGACGCATTTCCGAGTTCTGTGGCTAGTAACCACGAAGTCTCTTCGTCCGTTCCTTCATATCCGGACCATCGGACGAGGTATAAGAGTTGGCATTGACGTCTACGATGGTCTAGCTTCGAGTCTAGGATTTCGGATATCTCATATTCTGGTTCTCCATCGACTTCGACCGGAGGTGGAGGGGGCTGGATACGATTAGGAATTATGTTCGGAACGGATGGTTCTAACTGAGAGATGTGGAAAACGGGATGGACGGATTTCATGGATTCGGGAAGTCGGATGGTAAAGGAATGTGTACCTGGACGAGATATGACTTCAAATGGACCTAGGTTCTTTTCCGAGAGTTTCTTAGATGGGCGAGTGGACCGGAAGTACTTAGCCTTGACAAAGACTTGATCTCCGATATTGATATCCAGAGCGTGTTTCCGTCTAGCGTCCGCAGGTCCTTGATATCTTTCTTGGGCGTGAGCCATTTCTTCTTGGAGGAATTGATGAAGGTCGTCAAGGTCTATAGCATAGTCGCGAGCACGGATGGAGGATAGATCATGTTCCGGATGGATGGATATGTTCGGATGATAACCCTTATTAGCAAAGAAGGGCGATACTCCGGTAGTAGCACTTGGAGCGTTATTGTAGGCAAACTCTGCTAAGGGAAGTAGTTCCGACCAGTTGTCCTGCTGATAATTGCAATATATCTGAAGGTATTGTTCCAGGGTTTGGTTGGCACGCTCGGTTTGTCCGTCCCCTTCCGGATGATATCCGGATGTGAAGTGGAGGACCATATCCAATGCTTTTCCTAAGGACCGGAAGAAATGGGATATGAATTCTGTACCACGGTCCGAGGTAACATGGGATGGAACTCCGTGCTTGGAAAACACGTGAAGTAGGAACAGGCGAGCGAGGTCAGGAGAGGTAATGGTATCGTGAGTCGGAACAAATATTGCTTGCTTGGATAGTCGATCTATGATAATGAGGATGGCTGTAAAGCCGGATGAGTCCGGAAGTTGCTCTATGAAATCCATAGAGATGGAATTCCATGGCTTTTCTGGTATGGGGAGTTGTTTGAGCAATCCATAGGGCTTATGTCTCGGAACCTTGGCTCGGGCGCAGGTAGTGCAGGATCGGACGTAGTCCTTAACATAGGTGCGTATACCCGGCCATGTATACTTGCGTCAGATGAGGTCTAAGGTTCGGTTTTGACCAAAGTGTCCGGATAAGGGATGATCATGAGTATTACGGAGGACGCGAAGTCGGAGGTTATCGGATTCTGGAACATATATATGGTTGTCGCAACAGAGGAAACCACTATCGTCCACTGTCCATCTTGGATCCGAAGGTACCGGAAGATGGTTGGTTGCAATAGGGTCATTAGGAAGTGCGGTCAGGATGTCTTTCCGAAGGTCATCAATATCCATTAGAACAGCTGCTCTAAGAACCGGAGTTGCTAAGGTTGAGGCTCATAGGGACAAAGCTAACTGTTCGGACGTGAATACCGGACGGAAATTATGAGGGTTAACTCGAGCGTAGTCCTTATCCCCCTCTTTGGGATAGACGTCCCAGCGTCTAGTAAGGGAATCCGGTTTAACTCCGAGTTTTCCGGGATGGAAACAAATGATTAGGTTGAACTGATGGAGGAATTCCGACCAGCGAGCCTGACAGCGAGAGAGGAGTTTGGTAGTGGTGAAGTACTCAAGGTTTTTGTGGTCTGTGACAACATCTACAGGCTCGGCTGAGCCTTCTAGATAATGTTGCCAGGTCCGGAAAGCTTCGTATATAGCTAGGAGTTCCTTGTCATTGGTGTCATAGTTGAGTTCTGGAGCGGTTAGCGTACGAGAGTAAAACTGCTACCAGACAAAGCTCTGAGTCCGGACATACAATGGAAAGTATTCCGGCTATAGCATAGTCAGAGGCATCGGTTTCCACTACTATAGGAACATCCGGCATCTAATGAGTAAGCACTGGAGCGGTAGTGAAAGCTTTCTTGAGTTCTTCGAAGGATTTCCGACAATCTTCGGAAAAGTTCCACAGAGCATCCTTGTGTGTAAGCCATGTTAACGGAACCACAATATCCGAGTAGTTGAATATAAACCGTCTATAGAAATTTGCGAATCCGAGGAAGGACTGGATATCCTTGACTTTCCGAGGTTCCGGCCAGTCAGTAATAGCTTGGATCTTCTCGGATGACATAGTCAAGCCGTCCAGAGATAGGAGGTATCCGAGGTATTCAACGGAAGTGGAATGGAATTCGCATTTTTCGGGTTTGGCATAGAGATGATGTTTACGGAGTCAACAGAGTACTTCTCAGATGTGTTGTTTGTGGGACGCAAGATCATGGGAATAGATAAGGATGTCATCCAGATATACGATAACACATACATCCAGCATATCAGCAAACACGCTATTGACAAAGCGTTGGAATGCTGCTGGAGCATTAGTGAGACCTTCCGGCATTACCAACCATTCATAAGAGCCATAGCACGTTCGGAAGGCAGTCTTCCATTCGTCCCCTTCCGCTATCCGGACGAGATGATAAGCGGATCAGAGGTCGATTTTGGTATAGACTTTAGCACGGCTCGGAGAGTCTAATAGGTCGGCAATGAGGGGTAACAGATATCGGTCTTTCTTGGTGATCTGGTTGAGTCCACGTAAATCCACACAAAGGTGGAGGGAGCCGTCCTTTTTCTTGACAAATAGGACCGGAGCTCTGTGAGGAGAGGATGAGGAGCGGAGGAGTCCAGAGGCAATATTTTCATCAAGAAACTTCCGGAGGGCTGCAAGCTCAACCGGGGATAGAGAATAGATAGTTCTGAGGGGAGGACTAGTTCCTTCTTCCAGATCTATGTTCAGATCATAAGGACGATGTGGAGGAAGTTGGCCAGCCTTTCCCTTGTTGAAGACATCTGCAAACTCGTGATAGTCCGAAGGGATTCTGGATAGATCTGGAGGATCGGACGAGAGAGACGCGGACCGGAGATCGACACCGGATGGACGAAGGTATATACTGAATTGGACCGATCCTTCTAACTTGCAGGCCCGGCAAAAGGCAACTGCATTGATTAGGGATATGTTAGGAACGGTGTTATCAGCGGAGGGTACGGATGTAGTCAGAGGAGGTATGGTTTCCGTCGAAGGAGGGATATCCGAGGACGGAAGTGACGTCGGAGGGGTCGATGGCATTCCATGAGATGTCGTCCGGAATTCGATGCTGCCCAAAACCCAGTCAATCAACGGATTGTGTCGGGTGAGCCAGCTATATCCAAGAACGATAAAACAAGATGAATCCAAAGGGGGTAACGTAGAATGTATCAGAGGTGACTACACCGGATGGAAAACGGACGGACAAATCTATAGCTTCGGAAATAGTATTATTACAAGTACCATCAAACAAGCGGAGCGGAATCGGAGGTATCGGATATGTAGGGATTTTATGTTTTCGGACGAACACAGAGTCTATGAAACAATGAGAAGAACCACAATCTACAAGAGCTGGAAAATCGGATACGGATGGGAGTAACAGAAGTGAAACATATGGACAGAGGGAAGTTGGATCCGAGAGCGCGACAGCATTGAGTCTTAACTCCTTTGTGCAGGCAGAGTCAACGCGACCCTCTTCCTGCACGGAGCTAGGAGGGTCATGGACTATTTTTTTGTCTCAGTAGAGACCTCCGGTTTGACTTCCGGAGCGACTACTGCAGTGCGACCTTTGGCAGCGCGCTGTCATGCATGGTATGGAACTCATACCATGACATTGATAGACAGGAAGTAGCTACAGAGAGTACACTAAGGTGTACCTCATTGTATTTTTATGATTGGTTCCATTTTGACAGATTTACTTGTATTTATATTTCCAGTATGATAGTTTTCACCTTTCCCCTTTTCTTTTCTTTTCTTTTATGTGGTTTATTCAGCCACCAGTGAGCCACCAAGATGTGTTAGTAAGCATGTCATGTGATAGGCAATATTCTGCTTTGTAAGGATCCTGCATGATTTGTCATGTGGCTTCCATTTGTTTCCATTTGTTTCTATTTGTTTCAGGCTCATTCAGCCACAGAATCCTTCAGTGAGCCACCAGATATGTTTGTAAGCATGTCATGTGATAGGCAATAATCTGATTTGTAAGGATTTGTCATGATTTGTCATGCTTCATCATGCTTCATCATGATTTATCATGCTTTGTAATATTATGAACTTTATTTGTAAACTACTTTGTAAGCAGCTGATTCAGCACTGCCAAATGGCATGGTTAGTAAGCCAGTGACTTACTAATCCTGTGATGAGTCATGCTTAGTAAAATGGCCTCCCAAAAAGGTATAAAAGGAGCCCATTCTACACTGAGTAATAATAACTTCCCACTTTTCACTCTTCTCTCAAACGTGAGAGTCCGTAAGACTTAAAAAGTGCAGGCCAAGAGTGCCTTGAAGTAAGATAAACATCGTATCAGAGATTAGTTGTATACTACCTTACAGGGGTCGCTTATATAACAATCTATTTATAAACTACTTGTTGTGTGCTACCTTTCAGGGGCTGAGTGTACAACACCAGAACAGCTTTTGTACTAGGCTTTACGTATTTAAGACAGACTTCATTTACTTGTTGTGTACTACCTTACAGGGGTTGAGTGTACAACACCAGAACAGCTTTCATACTAGGCTTTATGTATTTAAGACAGACTTCATTTACTTGTTGTGTACTACCTTACAGGGGTTGAGTATACAACACCAGAACAGCTTTCTAACTAGGCTTCACGTATTTTAAGACAGACACTCTCTTTTTCAGGAAGGGAGACACAAGAACATGACAAAGTTGAGACAGACTTTCATAGGTTGAGACACGACCTACGAGATTGAAACAGATCTTACTATCAGAACATTAGGGAATCTACGAGTATTCCACCAGGGAACAACAAGAAGAGGACACGTCAGTAAACCCTCCCAAGAACTCACACGTTATCTACCACAAAAACTAGAAAAGTCGTAGACCGTGTACTTAAGGACTGGCAAGAAGTCTTATCCTGTATAGTTGTGTTGTCACTATACACACGTTGTACATAAGACCCTTAAGTAGCAAGACAGCGCGAAGTAGACTTATTGCATTCCCGAGCTGTATGGCCGGGTCCGCCACAGAACAAGCAGAGTTTCTTGTCCAATCTTCTCTGCCACTCTTCGGACATTAACTTTCTGTCCTTACCCATCTTGGAATTAAGGTCCGGAACCCTAGGAGCGGACGAGCTCGAGGATGCAGATGGCTTTGCAGATTTCTGGTTACTGGAGTTGGAGTTTCCGGATTTGTTATTTCCGGATCCGGACGCATTGGCGTTGGTCCGGTCAGAAGCGGATTGCTTAGGGGTAGTGGATGAAGCGGGTTCAGTCTCTCGGGAGATCTCTCCCTTCCGTTCCCAGTATCGGGTGTCAATAGTCTGAGCAAGGGTTTTGTATTCGGAAAGAGTAGAGGGTTTACCCATGCGACTGATTTCATCCTTGATACGGGCCGGAAGTCCGTTATAGAACTGGCGTCGTAAGGCTCCGTCGCCCCAGCCACGGACCTGTGAAGCAAGACGCTGGAATTCCACAATGTACTTGTTGATGCGCTGTCCGTCACGCATGTGGAGCTGTTCGAGCTGCATTTCTGCATCACCGGATGGGTCGTGAGGTCCGAAATTGGTTTGGAGTTCAAGCATGAACGCGGAATAGTCGCTCATCCAATCCGGACGATCGTCCAAATCATTGGACAGGAGATCCGGTTCAAACCATTCAAGAGCCATACCCTTAAGGTAGGATTGGGCAAAGTTGACTTTAGCCCTTCTGGTACGGAAAGCCTTAGGCTTGCTCTGGAAGTTAAGCTCACACTGGACGAAGAATTCACGGAGCTTCCGTGGTTCGGATCCATCAAAGGTATCCGGTTCGCGGACCTTGACTTTGGAATCTTCGGATGCGGGTGCGCGACGATTATTGCAAGCAAGGTTATCGATGGCTTCTGATAGTCGAAGCATAACGCAGTCCTGTGGGTTTAGGCCGTCGTTGTCATCATCATCATCGTCCGGATCATCATCTGGATCACCACCATTATCATCGGGTGGATTACTAGGGAAGTCATCATCACCATCATCAGGATCATCATCATTGTCCGGAGGTCCTGCAGCAGGAGTGTGTGTAGGGGTTTCCGGGGTGTCGACGATTAAGGAGTTCGGATATGGTTTGAGCGGGTCCACGACTAACGCGTCGCTGAGAGAAACTGGTGAAGGTGTTGACTATGGGTGTTGGATCATGATGGAGGGAGGTAAGTCCGACCGCGTGCAGAGTTGTTTGTGTCTTGGTTGGAGGCATGATAGGTGTAAGTAACTCGGAAAGGTATGAGTTCGAATATACTGTTAAGACCGTACTCGAGTAGTATCGGATCCGAAGGGCTTCGGCCTCAGCTCATGCGCTGTGCCCTTTTCCCAAGTCTTGCCCCTTATTTCAGAGTACTAGAGTATCGTGTATATTGAGACGGATAAGTCTTGTAACGGATCCTGTTATGGCTTCCGGATATCGAACGTATATAGTAACGGCTAATCCGGATCAGATCCGAACTAGAAACTAACGGGCAAGGACTGTCCGAAGACAGAGACGGATATATAGACTATAGGAATCAATCCTAAGTCTCTGAGTAGACAAGAGTATCGTACTCAAGTCCGGACGGATAACGGATGGACTCAGAGTCCAGACAGAATGAGTGCAATCTAAGATGATATTTCGAACTGATCTACTACAGCGCATGTACAAGGGTTTATATACTACAGATAACTAATGGAATGATCAATAAGCAAAGGCTTGAGGCTATGCATGAAGTATAAGCAAAGTATGTGTACAGCGTACTGGTAAGTCGGACGGATAACGTATCATAACCAGGAATGAAGTCTAAGCTAAAGCAGATCAGTAAGTGTAGCAGATCAGTAAGCATAACGGAAGTAAAGGATAACCGGTATACCGGTGTACAGGAATGCCGAAAGGAGATGAACGATAGTTAGAGTTATATGAACAGGACATGAAATAAGGATTAGATCGGATCTGTGGACCGGACGATGGATATGTCCATCGGATCTGGATCGGATCTGAGATCCAGATCTTTGGATCTGTACCCGGGAATATGGTATATGACAACTTCACTCACACTCCTGCAGGTATTCTGTTGAAAGATATGATGTCATGTTCCATGGAATTTGCTTGAACATTCCAATGACTCAGAATGATGTCATTATCCCACCATGAATATTCTGGAATGTTCTTTTGCACCTGCTAGAACATTCTGCTCCAGTTTTTGGAATATTCTTCTCACATTCTGAAGTCATTACATCACCTTTTACTTACATAATATTCCCACACAAAATGTATATAAGGAGAGCCCATTCTCCCCCAAAAAAATAGATCTCCCACTTGTTGCATTCAAAAATCTCCCTCTTGAGCAAATTGAACTCTCACCTAAGAAGCTTCAGTCTGAACAAATTGCTGCTTACAAAGCCCATTTCCTTTGTAAGAACTGTCCAGACAAGTGCAGGGAAAGTGTTTCCCTTGAGATTATGTAAGTTTCTCGCGATAGAAACCCAGTTTTGTGAGACCAGTGTTCTCACCACATAGTGTTTGCTGACCAACACGAGCTTTGGTCACCGTTGTTATTTGTGAGACCAGCGTTCTCACCAGGTATTTGTATATTGACCAACACGAGCTTTGGTCAACGTAGTCACATTTGAGACCAGCTTCTCAACAGTTATTCGTATATTCAGGAAACCAGTTCAAGTGTCTAGACAGTATATCCTAGACAATCCCATAGTTTCAATCAGAGATAATAAAACTCCGGCTATGTTAATCTAACTGATTTGTTTAGCGAGCCTCCCAAGAACTCACACATTATCTACCACGAAAGAAGAAAAGTCGTAGACCGTGTTAATCGAGGACTGGCAAGAAGTCTTATCCAGTGTAATTGTGGTGTCATTACATTCTTATACGTTTTTCATATAAGACCCTCAGTTATTAAGACATCACAGCAGAGATTGATGATGCAATGACAGCGAGGATGATTGCAAAGGAGAAATGCATCATGTGTGAGGATTTGAAGGGTTAGTAGGAATATATCTTTGCTTTTGAAAGCTGATAACATTCTTTATGGTGTTGGGAAGAACCTATCCATTATTGATTTCCTTACTAGCCTCAAGTCCGAGCTTTGAAGCTTGCCGCATTTGACCACATCATATCTGCAGTGCCAGCAAGCAGGGTCTTTTGGCCATTTGGTCTGGAGCGTCATTCCGCCAGTGAATGTTATCCTCGAATCCTGGTACCCCCATGCATCATGATTGAAACCAGGACATTTCAATCCAAGAATATGAGTTTGCTAAAAAAATCCCCATCTGCACCAGCATAGCCATCATTCCCATGCACCACATATATATTATATTGAATAGTCGAATTCCGTCTACCCTCAATACACCCACATTCTTATTCCTTGCCAGACCCTACTTCTCATACCCCTTCCCTCCCAATACCCCCAGCCACTGCAGTCCACAATTGAGGCTGCCGTTGACATGCACTTCATGATGCTCACTCCCAAACCTTGTTCATAGCAAATCTTTCTCCTCCTACTCTTAAACATAGTACCAAATTCTGTGTGGTATCCAATGATTTGGCAAACAACCAGTCTTCATTTGCACAAAGAATGACTTGGGCTCTGCCGAAGGTTGTCTTTCCTTCTATGCTCGATTTCCTTAGCTAACAGTGAGTCCATGTCGTCACTGTTTTTTGTGTATGCCTGATCACGATGTAGACTGGCATTTTCAGTTGTATTGCGGAATGCCACTATGCTAAGAGCACACAGTGTATTTCTCCATCCAATATCAAATATTCATGGTACCAAGTGTTGTTTTGAGCTGGGTAACTTGATACTGTCCTTGTGTCCAGAAAAGAAAGGTACATTTTACTCAAGGCATGAGCATATTCACTGATTGGTGGCAAAACAGTCACTAGTACCGCAGCACCATTTGTTGAGATCTTGACATTGATCTATGGCATATAAGTCAAGCTGGAGAACACTGTTAGCTGACATGTTGACATGTCGTGTGTATAATTGCCTATCTTGTAGTTGTCTGGATGACGAGGAGCTTGAATTTCTTGGGATACACTGGTGGAGCAACTTTACCGCATCCTGATGAAGAATTCGATGTGTTCCAGAAGACTCACAAACTAGCAGGCAGGTGCATTTTTAACCCTTTGATGTTGTGCATATTTAGTTATATCTGAATAACCTGTAGGTCTATCCCATCCAATGTACCGGCCAATGTGCCTGGACAAGGGCATGATCCGAGGTGCTATTGTGCGCACATATACTTATAGTGATGAATGTATATTCTACAGGCGCAGGTAATAAGCATGTGAAGTAGCTTTCCTGCTCTCATTAACATTGTGCCTATCAATCCTGTCAAACATTTTTGAGAAGTCGTCAAAAGTCAAAGTAGGCGGGACCTAGGTATTTTTTCATTGAACAACACAGATGCTGTGCCGTGGACTGATCTGCACGGCAATAGGTGTCCTTGCACGTCATCTCCAAATCAAACGAAAATGATGCCAACTCCATCAATGTTTTCCTGATTGCGCGATTGATCCACCACACCAGAGCCAACGACCATCATGATACTGCACCGATGTGAAAGCAGAAACACAACTTGCTTATGGAGGTCTACTTGCGACTGCACCAGAAGAATGAAACTTTGTGGCAAGACAATGGACTTTTGAAACATTCAACAGAAGGAATACTCTATTCAACCACATGCAGACCAATACAGTGCTCCCTCAGTATCATGACGAGTGGCTCATGTTTTCTAGGTGAGAGGATCAAGAGACAAAAGACAAATGTTAACGCAACAACTCCAGGTAGAGATACGAGGCTTGTGTTCTGCACGTTTTGTACCAATTGTGTGAAGGTATGACATAGTGAAATGATGAGAGAAATGCAAACTCTAGCTTATTCAAAGGAAAGAGATGATGTATCCGTGTGTCTCAAAATCAAAGAGGCAAGCTCTGAAACACGAGGACAAGCTGCGCCTTGGTCGGAAGTCATGGTTGGCGCATAGAGGATATCATATCCTCACTGAGAGCAGAATAGTTGTTTTACCATCATTATACTGCCATGCAGGTGCATATGATCAAATTGAGAAAAACTACTGATACTCACACATACCTGCCAAGGGCAGCAGTTGGACTGATCATTGCACCACCTGGGACAATCGCTTTCATCAAGGGGCATGGCAAAGATTGATTATGCTAAAGCAGCAATGATGGCGAGGACAATTGCAGAGGAGAAATGCATTGTTTGTGACTCGTGATATTGGCCCTGATAATTCTGAAGGAACTAGTAGAAAGATGGCTGGCTTTCATGTGCTGAATATCGAGTTCTTCTTGCGTGCAGATGCATATCTGCAATAATGATCATTGGCAGCAAATCTTGCCAGCTATTCAATAAGTGAGAGATCTATACCAGTTTAGTGTGGAACTAGTACTACTGAATGTTAATGTCCGTGTCACGGTTTAGGCCTGTGCTCAAGCATCCATCAAGTGCCATGATCTGAAATATTCACCTTGTTCTCCTTCAATCTGCTTGTGATGCTTCTTTTCAGACTCAGTAGAACTCTAATTACCTTTTACAGGTAGACCAGAATAATGATACACTGTTTTCTTCCAAAACATGACATGAACACATGATCAGCGATGGATGAACAACTATCCTTACATGGATGTAGGGATTAGCACAGGTAAACCTGCAGGTGTCCAGAGCCCTACCCGCACCTGTACCCGCCATATACCCATACCTGTGTACCCAAGGGTACCAATGGGTACGGGTCTTCGAACAGGTATCGACAGGGTTGCGTGGGTATGGCAGTAAACCTGCAGGTATGGATTCAAACTATGCTAGAAAACAATTAGTGACTACATATTAATAATAGCATCTAAATCTAAGCGTTCATCATTGCCTCAGTGGTGAAAGCAGGTGGAGAGTCGAGTCGCAAGTGACAACAGCCGATCTGTGTGACCAACTAGGCGCAAAGCCAGTGCTTCCATGTGAAGTGCAATAGCCTCTTCGTTGTTGCCTTGGTGGCAAAAGCGGGTGGAGAGTTGAGTTGCAAGGTTAGTTAATGACATGGACCAATGTGTGTGACTGACCAGGAGCAAAGCTAATGCTTCCTTGTGAAGTGCGATAGCCTCATCCAAGTCTTCGTCATTGCCTTGGAGGTCAAAATGGGAGGATAGTCGAGCCGCAAGGTTATTTAACGACAGGGACCGAACTCTGTGACTGATAGGGCACAAAGCCAGCACTTCCCTGTGAAGTGCGATAGCCTGAACCGCAAGGTTATTTAATGACGAGGACCGATCTGTGCAATCAACCGGGTGCAAAGCCAGTGCTTCCCTGTGAAGTGTGATAGCCTGAACCACAAGGTTATTTAATGACGATGACCAATCTGTGTGACCAACTGGTATCTTCTTACTTGAGGGTCTTATATGTTGATCAGAATACAATGACTATCACAATTGTATTCTTTAAGACTAAGGTGCCAGCTCCTCAAGTTCACAGTCAACGGATTTTCTACTTCTCAGTTGATAACGTGGTGTTCGTGGGTGGCCAAAGGGTAATAAATTACTTCTTTGCTAGATCACTTCTTGATAGTAAAGGAGTATATATATTTTGTCAGGTTAACTTAAACCTAGTAGGTAATATGGACCTCTCTGAACTGAATGTGGCACAAATACGTAAAACAATGTATAAAACGATAGATTATTGTATAGGCGATCCCTGTAAGATAGTATACAATCAATCTAGACTAGTGAATACGATTGTTTTCAAAGGCAACTCGTAGGCCTTCACTTTCTTCGTGATCTCACAGTGTTGAGACAGAAAGTGGGAAAACTCCTGACTTCAAATTCCTACGTTCCCACACGGTTTGGGAAAAGAATGGAAGGGGAAAAACTTATATATTATGTGAGAATGGAGTCCTTATATACATTTTAGAAACCATCCTTACTAAGCAATGAGTCATCACTGGATTGGTAAGATTATGCTTACAAACCAAGCCTTTTGGTGTGCGGAATCAGCTGCTTACTAAAGTACATGAGTAAAATATTACAAAGCACTGTAAATATTACAAAGCATGACGAATCATGATAAAACATGATGAGTCATGGAAAGTCCTTACAAATCAGAATATTACCAGTCACATGACATGCTTACAAACATATCTGAGTGGCTCACTGATGTAATTAAGTGGCTGAATAAACATGAACAAATAATGGAAAGAGACAGAAACTACAAATACAACTAAATAAATAGAAACAAAGCTTATGTAAGTAAGAAGTATATCCTTTGTACACTCCTCTACTTATCTCCTTTTATACTGCTATTTGTATATGTCATGGTATGAACTCCATACAATGCATGACACCGGGTGCAAAGCCAGCACTTCCCTGTGAAGTGCGATAGCCTCATCCAAGTCTTCGTCATTGCCTCAATGGTAAAAGCAGGTGGAGAGTTGAGCTGCAAGGTTATTTAATGATGAGGACTGATCTGTGTTACTGACCGGGCACAAGGCCAGCACCTCGCTGTGAAGTGCAAGGGATGAGATAGGCCGAAAAAATAGGAGGGAGGTCAAAGTGTGGGGCAAAAGGAAAGTGACATGGTAATGGGGTGGAGTAACTGCCGAAAATGAGGTAAGTTGAGGCAGTGAAGCTACATAAAGTGCACAATACATGCACCTCTGCAACTTAGAGAAAGACGCCCATAATCCCTCCAAAGTCCACGTCAACCATGCCAAATGCCTGACGAATGATTGTGGGCTCGTACAACAAGACACTTCGTTTGTGGGACTTGAAGATAGGTGTTTTGTTGAAGAAGATGGAGGAAGGGTGTGGGTATTGGCAGTATCACAAGATGGACAATTGATAGTAGTAGTCTAGACTGATGTAAGTAATTAATGCACCTTACTGCAGGCCACGGCAGTTGCCACAGCAGACAACCATATATGGAAGTGACAGGTACGCAGGTCATGGGTCTCAAAATTCCAACCCTGCACCCATACCCGCCAGTACCCATACCTGTGACCCATGGTGGGTTACCCATACCCATGCTAATGCCTACATGGATGGCCTTTCGAAGGTCCTCTGAAATTTTTGCGTGGTTTACAGTCTTAAAACAGATCCATATCTGCCACAATGCCAGCAGATTGCCAGCCAAGGGGTCTACTGAATATTGGCGGCCTTGACATCTAACCAGCCTTCCACACCAAATGGCAAAAGCACTCAACATCTCAGAATTATCTCTGGTGATGTTGCAAACCCTCATTGCATGATTACAGCTGTGCATTAAGGTATGGTGAGCAAGATTCTGTCACTGTCCTCACTTAGTATACTTTGTAGGACTGGAAAAAAGACTGGCATTCAGCCATATAATCTACCTTATCCTGGTCGAAAGTGAAACTTTGCTGGCATGACGTCACTATATCAATTTTATTAGAAATGACTGTATGGTCATTGAGGTCTGTCTATGGGACACCATCATCATACCACAACGCTGGCAGCCTATAGGTCCGTAATACATCATATAGTGATAACTTGCACATTGGGCTGAGGCAAGCTATTCAGTGTCTGTTGTGTGAGGGACAACCATCTTGCCCAATGCCAAGGAATCGATAGATCCTCATATGCATGTGACAGGGAAAAATTGCTTGAAGCAGTTTTTCCATTCACAAAGTGCCTATCTAGATCTTATCAAACATTGTTCATGTTGGAAATCCTTATAGCATATCTTTCATTTTTCATTTGATTTAGACTATGCCAATGGAGTTACCATATTAGGTAACTCCATGTACAATACATCTTTGCCCACTGGTCTCTTATACTTGACTGGGGATCTCACTTGCATTAACGATTCTATCTAGCCCAGCGCTCATTTTCTATTAGTTCAAAGTCAAAAGTCAAAGTATATGGGGCAGGTCCATCATACACACATACTTATATAATTGTATGATCTATCGGCACCATGGACTGATCTGCACAGTAATAGTATTCTTTTTGTCCTTAAATGTCTTTCCCAATTGAACGAAAACTACGCCAATTCCACCTATGTTTTCCTGACGGCGCATTGATCAACTCCACCAATTACTAGTAGGAGCAGTGTATCCGTGACCATGTCCCCTCACCTAGTATCCCCATCCACAAGTAACTTGCGTGTTAGTGCCAATGGCGATACTGCACCAATGTGAAAGCAGAAATACGACTCACATAGGGTCGCAGAAAGGAAAGTTCTGCCATGCAGGTGAGTCATGTTATCAAATCCTGGAAAACTGTTGATACTCACCGTAACTCACGCACCATCCCCCCTCCAGGCTGCAGGTATAGCATTAGTCATCATACCAGCAAAAGAAGTCACATCTGTCGGCGTAGCATCAATGGGTGTGGCAGAGATTGATGATGTTGGCAGCAAGGACAATTGCAAAGGAGAAATGCATCGTGTGTGAGGATGTTATATGGAATCAAATAAATCTGAAGGGTTAGTGGGAAAACACCTTGCATTTATATGCTGAATAACGTTCTTTATGGTTTTAAGAAGAACCTATCCATCATTGATCCACTGGAATCCCCTTGCTGGCCCTGCAGTCGAGTGATTGTCCAATATTTGAAGGTATCCTGCGTGGTTGTGCTGCATTCAACCACATAATATTTGCAATGCCAGCAGATGTACAAGCAAGGTATTTTGGCGATTTGGCGTGGAGCAATTAAAAATCCCTCATTGCCTTCCTATTTTTATTCTTGTTGAGGCTAAGCTACTAAGAGACACACTACTTCAAGCTTCAGATTTCACACTTTGGTTCGTCTCTCCTACAACCTGAGTCTACTGATTCTAGTCTGTCTATGCATCGTCTCCTTCGCTTGCATTTCCTTGCATGTGTCAGATAACAGTATGGTCTTTCACTTGCTCATCCTAGGCATGAGTTTGATTATCATCTTGCTAGCCATCTATAATGTAGACTGTCTGTTTCTTGGCGCCTGTGTTATGTGCTGCAGGGCGCATTATTAGAAATTGATGCAAAGGTTTGGAATCAGTAGTAGCTCGCATGTACTGCCCCACTTACGAATGTACATTCTACAGGCACATATCTTTATTATGGGCGATCTTGCGCTTGGCCTGCCAGGACAATCATTTCATCTTGCCAAGTAATCAACAGGTGGTCACAATGTGTCCGGAACAAAATCATGTGACACAGCCTGAGCTTTTCCATCCACATAGTGCCTATCTAGATCTCGTCGAATGTAATCAAGAAGATCTTCCTCCTATGATATAGCCTGACTAGGGGAGACTGGTAGTTGAACGATTCTTGAAAATCATTCAGGGGTCACACCGCGATAAAGAGTGACGCTTTCACAACACATCTTTCCCTTTAGTTATTTCAATGTCCGTCAATCTGACTTATTGGCATGGCAGTCACCCGCGCGCGCTAGTAGGTGCTTGATATATAGGTCAAGACAAATGTTAACTTGCCCTTTCCCTTCAGAATCAACAAGCTCATTAACATTGCTGTCTGCTCACGGTGTTAGCAGGAAAATCAAAATCAATAGCCTCGACTGTCTCGAGCAACGTTACCGCAGCGCTTATAGTTTGTCTTTTCTTGATGAAGAATTAGACACCATGTAAGCACTCCGGAAAGTCATAGTCTTGCGGTCGCGAGCTGTAGGTGCGTTTCAACCCTTTGATGTCCATCAATCAACCTGGAGGTCCATTCCATACATGTCCCAATCGAACGAAAATTACGCCAACTTCACCCTTATTTTCCTGACGGCACGTTGATCAACTCCATCAATTACTAGTAGAGTGGTGTATCCACGACTGTGTCCCCTCACCTAGTGCCCCTATTCATTAGCAATTTGCGCATCAGTGTTAACAGCTATATTGCATTGATGTGAAATCAGAAACACGAATCACTATGCAAAAGGCAAAAGCGACGACAACGAGGATGAAACGCATTGTTCGTGACTTGTGTGATATGGGATCAGATAATTCTGAAGGAAAAAATACGAAGACAACCAGCTTTTATGTGCTGAATGTTGTTCTTTGAAATTCTTGTTATGTACGTGGTTGTGCTTTCATATCTGCTCGCCATCAAGGTCTGATATAAATTTGATCAACAATCAAAGTGAAAGGTCGAAGGAAGGAGCTGTATGGGGACCTAAGTGTGTTTTTATTAGGTCCATTGTGCATTGTACGATCTACAAGCCTCTCTACGGTAATTCAGCAGGAGCAACAGTCACTGACACTGCACCGCGGACTGATCAGCAAGCTCCTCAATAGGATTTTTTGTATCCTTACACAGCATACCTAACATTTCCCAATCGAACGAAAATTACGCCAACTCCACTGGTGTTTTCATTACGGCGCGTTGACCAACTCTACAAATCCTTAGTACTAACTCACGTGTCAGTGCCAACGGTCATACTGCAGTGATGTGAAAGCAGAAACACGACTCACACGCAGATGCCAAGATCCGTGTTCTATGCAGGTGGCATGTTATCAAAGTTCGAACCCAGTAAAACTACTGATACTCACACATTGCCGCGTAACACATTCCGCCTTGAAAAAAGGCTTGCAATCCGCGTCACCCTTGCAAACAGCAGGACAGCCACGTGCGCCAATCACGTCAGCAGGCATGGCAGATATTGATGATGCTAAAGCAGCAATGACGACGAGGATGAAACGCATTGTTTGTGACCTGTGTGATATGGGATCAGATAATTCTGAAGGAAATAGTGGGAAGATGACTGGTTTTTATGTGCCGAACATTGTTCTTTGAAATTCTTCTCACGTACGTGGTTGTGCAGTCAAACAGACCCATTTCTGCAATGCCAGCAGTTCTTGCCAGCTAGCGTCGGGAAGCACCAACTGCTCGATTGGATATGATTGGGTACATTCTGGAAGCTTTGAAGACAAGAGTGGGGTGCATGTACGCACTGAAATGCTGGGAGGGTTTACTGTCGAGGACGGCGGGTATAGTAATAGGGTACATTCTTGCTGCAACGATAAACGGCCAACTTTTATGTGCTGCTCTTTTCGGAAATTAATTTATTCGTATGTACGTGGTAGTGCCTTCAATTTGATAAACGATCAAAGTGAAAAGTCGAAGGAAAGAGCCGGATACGGGACCTAGGTGTGTTTTTCCATCATGTATTGCATGATCTACAAGCTCGTCTACATTCAGCAGGAGCAACAGTCACTGACACTGCGCCGTGGATTGATCAGCACGCTCCTCAATAGGATTCATTTTGCGTCCTTACACTCACTTCCCAATCGCACAAAAATTAAGCCAACACCGATGTTGTCCTTACGGCGCGTCGATCAACTCTACAATTCACCGGGACTAACTCGCGTGTCAGTGCTAACGGTCATACTGCAGTAGCAGAAACACAACTCACGTGCAGATGCCAAGAAAGATGTCCTATGCAGGTAGCATGTTATCAAAGTTCGAACCCAGTAAAACTACTGATGCTCACACATCCCATCAAAATACATTGAATCATGGAGGTCGAGCAATCCCCGTTATTCTTGCAAACAGTAGGACATTTATGTGTGCCAGTCACATCAGCAGGCATGGCAGAAATTGATGATGCTAAAGCAGCGATGACGACGAGGATGAAACACATTGTTTATGACTTGTGTGATATGTGATCAGGTAATTCTGAAGGAAATAGTAGGAAGATGACCGGTTTTTTATGCGCTGAACATTGTTCTTTGCGATTCTTCTTGCGTACTACGTAGTACGTAGGGAAACGCACGGGTACGGGTAACACCGCGGTTCTATGCTGACGGGTTTGGAGGGTACGGGTACGGAGTAGGATAGTCGTACCCTTGAGCATACCGTGGCCATTCACCGCGGGTTTGACGGTGTTTGGCGGGTATAATATACCAAATCGGGAACCAGGCGCGCGACAGCCATTGAACACCGTGTTTGATTCTCTGTTTTTCCTTCCTCTGAGAGCTTGAGGATCACAAGTGAATGCTATACTGATTTCTGTCATGTCTTTTGTACCCCCGTGAATCATTCTAGCAATTTATTGAGCTGACACTTCGTTGCAGAGAAGCTCGAGTCACTACCATAAAGCCAAGGCAAAAACTCGAGACCAGTAAGTCCACTGAGTCGTCTCCCCATGAAAACTAAGCTCACAAAGAAGGCATCTGATGCTTCGTCTACCCAGTCACACTCATCATCTAAGTCTATCTCGTCGTCCATCTCCGAGAAGGCCAGGTCACTCAAAAAGGCTGTTGCAAAGGGTGCTAAGGCTCTGGCCCGCCCCTTGAAGAAGGTCAAGCAGTCATTTGTGTCTCGGTCTTCTCGATCGAGCCCCACAGACACCGTTGATCTTACGCGATCAAGTACTGATTCACTTGCCACTGACGATAACAAAGGATGACTTTGGTGACTACTCACTTGGTTCCATGTCTCGTACTACTAGTAGCGAGTTGGATGAGTTTCTTCGATTACCAACTGTGAAAACCAAGGACCCACTCGCATGGTGGCAAAACAACTGCCGTGCTTATCCAATGCTGCATCGGATGGCACTCGACTATCTCTCTGTCCCAGGTATGTCTCCTTCGAATCCTCTTTCAATCAATCAATACTTATATCTTGCTCAGCAACATCAACTGCGGTTGAACGTGTCTTCTCGCAGGGCCGGCAGCTCCTTCATTTTACTCGCAACCGACTCGCACCATCAACAATTCGTGCCTTTCTCTGCCTCGGAGCGTGGGGCAGAAGTGATCTTCTGGTGATGGAGGACCTTTTAGCCGCTGTCAGGACTCAAAAACGGAAGCGAAATGAAGTCGAAGCAGAGGAGAATGACAAGGAAAAGTAGTACTATTTTATTTCATTGTTGTTAATACTTAATACACTCTTCTTGGTAATGTACCCGCGGTGTTCAGAGACACCGCGGTGTTTTCCATAAACCGCGACATTGACGGGTCGGTGTGTACCCGTACCCGTGAAGGGTACGGTGTTGGCGGGTGCGGGTGCGGTGTCAACTTTCCGACCCTCGGTGTTACCCGTGCGGTACCCTAGTAGTACGTGGTTGACCGTTGTGCATTCAAATAGATCCATTCCTGCAATGCCAGCAGTTCTTGCCAGCTAGCACTGGGAAGCACCAACTGCCCGATCGGGGATGGTGGGATACATTCTGGAAGCTTTGAAGACAAGACTGTCGAGGACGACGAGTATTACCGTGCGGAGCACGGTCACCTACAATGTAGCGTGACATGCAGATTCAAAACAACACCAAACAAATCTGATCAGTTATGGTATCGAGGGCAATCCGACACACTCAGAACAATGGCGTCATAATGAAATCCATTCTCACAGATGCTGACTAGCTGATACGTGGTCCATTATTTTCTTCCCTTTAACTCCTCGATGCTTCCACCTGATTCCTACACATCTGAGACTGGCTGAAAGATTGGTGGCTGAAAGTGGCCACAGACGTTCCAAAAAGTGTCCTATGCAGGTGAGTCACTGGGATGTCATTAAAGTTCGAACCCAGGAAAACTACTGTACTCACGCATGGCAAGTTAGAGCAGCACTTGCAATCTGCGTCAGTGTAGCAAACATCAGGACATTTAGTGGCGCCAGTCATGTCAGCGGGTATGGCAAAGATTGATGATGCTAAAACAGCAATGACGGCGAGGACGAACGCATCGTTAATGACTTGTGTGATGTGGGATAAGATGATTCTGAAGGAAATATTAGGAAGACGTATGTGCTGAACATTGGTTTTTGAAATTCTTGCGTACGTGGTTGTGCATTCAGACAGATTCATTTCTGCAATGCCACCAGTTCTTGCCAGCTCAGGTCTATTGGCAATGTGGTGCGGAACTACTGGATATCCGTGTTTCCATATAACTGTACAGTCTACGAGCCCGTATACGGTGATTCAGCAGGAGCAACAGTCACTGACACTGCGCCGTGTACTGATCAACACGCGATTCTTTTCGTGACATCGTGTCCTCACGCGTCACATCTAGCATTTCTAAAAACGAAAATTACACCAAATACACCAATGTTTTCCTGACGGCGCGTTGATCATACTGCACCTATGTGAAAGCAGAAACACGACTCACGTGCAGATGTTCGAAACGGGGTTCTATGCAGGTGACTAGCATGTCATCAAAGTTCGAACCCAGGAAAACTACTGTACTCACGCATGGCATACAGCAGTCCTTGCAATCTTCATCAGCGGAGCAAAAAGTAGGACATTTAGGGGGCCAGGTGCCAGTCATGTCAGCGGGCATGGCAAAGATTGATGATGCTAAAGCAGCAATGACGGCGAGGACGAACCACATTGTTAATGACTTGTGTGATGTGGGATTAGGAAGACGGCTGGCTTTTATGCGCTGAATATTGGTTTTGGGAATTCTTCTTACCTACGTAGTTGTGCATTCATTTCTGCAATGCCAGCGGTTCTTGCCAGCTATAAGGTCTATTAGTAATTTGGCGTGGAACTACTGAACATTCATGTTTCCAATCAGCTGTCGACTCAGGACAAAAAGCACTCAACATGATCTCGCAGCAAGGTTGTGTTCCTGTTGAGGCGATGGCCCCTGGCATTCATCAGGCGTCAGGCGTCAGCTCGGTCCGTCTTGCATTTAACTTAACCAGTGCTGTTTTCCAATTTTCGATTTTCGGCGAATCAAAAAAGAAAAAGAAGTATGCATTTTGTGTGCGGTCTCGTGAGGGTGAGATGGCGGGGCATGCATGGCATCATGGCAATAGACTCGTAACCAGTCTTACCACTACGTCTTTGAGATGTTATGTAAGTTGACGTACCTGATGAGTCTAAGAATAGTTGTCTATTTTTCATGCCAAATTTGTCACGCCTTTTCTGTGTTCTGCTTCCGCTGCAGTGTGAAGCTCTATATGATATCATCACTTGCAGCGGAACCGCCTCTTACAAATATCAGCACCGTCAATGTCTCATCCAATGCATCGGTCTTGTCGTGTTCTCGAAGTTGAACAGCTGGAACGGCACTTTAAACGGCTCGACATTAACACGAAGACTCGCTGGGGCCAACTTCAAGTGAACTTTAACAACGCCAGACATAACTTGAAGGGGCTGCTGTATAATTCGACTCTGGAGTAGACCGAGCTCTCTCGACGTTGTGTCTCCCTTCATTGCACTGAACCGACGCGAATTGCGCGGCTTGAGTAGCGCTTGAAGTTAACGTCTTGGCCATGCTTCTAATGTCCTTCGGAGTTCTGCCAAAGGATGAGACTCCCATTCCCCTCTCACACTCTTCTCATTGTTCCCCACCGTTGTTCACACTGATTCAAATCCACGGCCACTCGCGATGAGTGAAAACTATAGGCCAGATCCTCCTCCAAGAACCTCCAGATCCAGCCGGGCAGATGTTGCTGAAAACTCGGTATGTGGTCTCCGAGATCCATCTCTGTCCTTGTGCATTCTTCGTCTAGAACCGACCTCGTAGAGGAATCTGTCAGTTCATGCGGAAAGTGAAGAATGGATTAACCAAAAAACTTCCTGTGCGTAGACGTGAATACTAATTGTCCTGAATATGACTGAGATCGTGCAGAAACGCTTCAAGCAAACACGCAACCGCACCACTACGGTCCAGAACGTTGAAATCGAGGGGGCTTTTTCGAGCCAGAAAGTCGAGGTAAGTACTTGAACTTGCTGTCCTAGTCCTTCGGTTTTATTAGAGGCGCCCAGGACACCGTGCATCTCCATCCCTCCAACGACAACAGGCGTCCCACCACACTTGAGATTCCCAGCGACTCCATGAACCAAGGGCTGTCTGGAGAGCCTGCTTCACAGGTATTTTCGTCGAATACCTTGACTTTCCTCTCTAATTTTGGCGGTCCCATAGGCTCAGGCTGCTCATTCTGGCGAGGAGGAAGGACCTAATCACCAATTAGTCGACGCTATACTTCAGGGTGCCTGTGACGGTATGGAAAGCACGAGACTACTCGGGGAACATGCGACCTCTATGGCATCCGCCGCCAATAATGCTCCAGCGGGTCTCGCTGCTGTGGATAATTTCGAGACGACGTATCTCCAACCCTTAAAGATTAGCAATGCTGTCCTTGAGAAGATCGTGGATGTATAGTCATTCTTGTTGATTGGAAGCAAACTAATCAAGTTGTGTAGGTACATCCGTACACAAAGATAGCGCTGGGTGTGCTGTCTGCCGCATCCAATATTTACGTCCTGTTTCTCCCGGAATCCGGTCTCTTACTCAGAAGTCATAATTCCATGCAGATTATAATCGCTCAAGCAGAGCGTGACGAATCGATCTATAGTCTTCTCAAGAAGTTAGCTGAAATTTACCGCTTCATGACTCAAGATGACAGCCTTGGCAAAATTGAATCGATGCGCGGAATCGTTGGAAAGATCATACAGCAGACTCGTGAGTGTGCTCGTTTCATCAGGAACTACTCGGAGACAAAGAACTTTTGCGAGTCATCAAGCTATCGTACTTCGAATATGAATCTTATACTATTATCGTAGGGAAGCGAGTTAGCAAAAATTTTCTCTCCGAAACCGATGGCATCATCAAAAAGTACAGCGACACTTTGGACGGCCTTGTACAACAATTCCGGGACCAAGTTGATTGGGACGTGATCGTGTTCGTCCAACCTACGGGTAAGGATTCTGACACGCTGCTGTCTTTACATTCACGCACACCGTTTCAGGCGATACCCTGGATCTCGGGGATATCGCTTATGCAAAGGGCGCAGGACTAAATACCATGAAACAGTGCCTACCAGGGACGCCCACAGAGATTCTCTCCTAGATTGCGGATTGGATCAATGGCAGTGGAGATCCTACTAAACGTGTACTGTGGCTATCTGGCCCTGCAGGCACGGGCAAATCGGCCATCGCTCATACAATTGCCAAGTGGTTCTGCTTCGATAAGGCCGAGAAACGTCACGAAAAAAGTTTCTCCACCATCGCTCGTGACCTAGCTGATCATGATCCAGAGATGAGACGAGCATTCACGGATGCGGTCGAAGATTCCACTTCACTCAAGAACTTGAAGGATATTTTCCAGTAGGAGAGGCTTCTCATGAAACCATTGAAGAAATTGATTTTGGGCTATGCATGTTCAAACAACGGACTTCAACAATGAGTTTGCAAAGGCGATTAGATCATTCTTCGACAACGAGCGACTGTTCTTCTGGATCGAAGCACTCGGACTTCTCAATGCAATCAGGGGTGCGATTATTATACTTCCACTCATTGCAAAGTGGCTGATGGTGAGCACATGCTTACGAGGCAGTGTCAGATGGAAGCTCATAAATCAATACAGGGCCATTCTGGATACGAAGATTTGTGGACCACGACAATGGATGTACAAAGATTCGTCCAAGTGTTTGGCGGCATGATTTTGCACAGCACGCTGCATCTGTATTTATCAGCGCTCCCACTCTCGCCTGTCGACTCCGTCATGGCTACCAAATTCATGGCAATGTTTCCGAATAACCTTCGTCTGGCATCCGGCCATGATTTGAACTAGATGGTTGTTCAGACCGTAATCAGTGCGCACACTAGTTGGGTTCGATCAATTGCGTTCTCACTGGATGGGACTCACATCGTGTCTAGTTCGGCGGATAAGACTGTGCGTCTGTAGGATGGAGCCACGGGACAGCCATTGGGTGAACCCTTCAAGGGGCACATTAGAGAGGTTTCGTCAGTGTCGTTCTCACCGGATGGTATTCGCATCGCGTCTTCAAGTTGTTCTTTGGACAAGACTGCGGCTGTGGAATGCAGTGACAGTGCAGCCATCCCCGGTGCTCAGAGAGGCAGATTCTTCCACATTTCGCTGCATCGAAGTACCGTACCTCATACCCAAGAACGCTGTGCCATGCCAACCAACACTTGTAACAATCACCTCATTTCCTTCTCGTCCAGCCTGGAACACGCTCTGCCCAACTCCGCTGACTTGCTTGAACCTACTTCTCATCATAATTCTAATTCAACCCCTTTCTTGCCGCAGGTTGATGGATGGGTCATGGGACCCAATCATCGGCTCCTTTTCTGGGAGCTTCCCGCTTCCCGACATGCATTTTATACTCCTTGGACTTCATTGATGATACCCAGAGGATATCCCGAGCTTGATTTGAGCCGCATGGCACATGGGACACACCGGTCGAGTTGCCGAGATGCGTGAGTTCTTAGTCTTCACCATCCATCCTCGCAGTTGCTAACATCAGGACTTTTAGCTATAATTTTATTGCCGCAACATCGAGTGTACCGTTTGATTCTTTGATTCCTTGTCAATTTCCATACCTAGCATCGAGCGTGAATTTACGGTTGTTCGACTGAATGATGTGCTGCACTAGTTGATACGTACTACTCTACTTAGTAGGTACGTTCACAGTAGCGTTTTCGGCCATTTTCGTCATCTTCTGTTTTCGACTTTCCAGTGAACCTAATATTTCCACATGTGCGGGAAGAGAAAATGAGAATTTGACGGTATTGAAAATCGACAGTGATGCGAAAAATCCAAGCCAATATACATGGAGAGGGTCACACGAACCAGGTCCGCAATGGTAACAATGAAAAGTTTGTTACCCAATTAACTCCTAGTACATTAACCCTATACATTAACCCTAACCTTTCCAAAATCGCAGATCCATTTAACCTCTTCACATAACCAAAGCTATAAAACCCTTATCGGGTTAGCAGTCTGCACTGATGTGAAAACAGAGACACGGCTCATCCGCAGATGTTCCAAAAAGTGTCCTATGCAGGTGAGTCACTGGCGTGTCATTAAAGTTCGAACCCAGGAAAACTATTGTACTCACGCATGGCAAGTCAGAGCAGCTCTTGCAATCTGCGTCAGTGTAGCAAACATCAGGACATTCAGTGGCGCCAGTCATGTCAGAGGGTATGGCAAAGATTGATGATGCTAAAGCAGCAATGACGGCGAGGACGAAACGCATCGTTAATGACTTGTGTGATGTGGGATAAGATGATTCTGAATGAAATATTAGGAAGACGGCTGGCTTTTATATGCTGAACATTGGTTTTTGAAATTCTTGCGTACGTGGTTGTGCATTCAGACAGATTCAATTCTGCAATGCCAGCAGTCATTGCCAGCTAAGGTCTATTAGTAACAAGGACTCGCCTTCGGTCTTTTATAGGTATGATTGTTGATATTGAATCTGTCATAGCGCCAGAAATTCTTTTTATCAACCTGATACCTGCAAGGCTGCTTCCGTTTTGAAGACCGACAACGCCGTGAAATGAAGCAGAGGTCGCCATATATGGTGCTGAGCAAAGAGCTGCAAAAGAAGAGGGAGCATGGATGCGCAACAACACAGCATGACGTGGTGGACGCGGGATCTCGTGCTTATAGATGTTGTAGATGTGATGTGGAACTACTGAATATCCATGTTTCCATATGATTGTACAATCTACAAGCCCGTCCACGGTGATTCAGCAGGAGCAACAGTCACTGACACTGCGCCGTGTACTGATCAACACGCGATTCTTTGTGTCCTTACACGTCACATCTAACATTTCTAAAAACGAAAATTACGCCAAATACACCAATATTTCCTGACGGCGCGTTGATCAACTGTCCAAATCACTAGTAACTCACGCGTCAGTGCCAACGGCCTTACTGCACCTATGTGAAAGCAGAAACACGACTCACGTGCAGATGTTCCTAATGGGGTTCTATGCAGGTGACTAGCATGTCATCAAAGTTCGAACCCAGGAAAACTACTGTGCTCACGCATGGCATACAGCAGTCCTTGCAATCTTCATCAGTGGAGCAAAAAGTAGGACATTTAGGGGGCCAGGCGCCAGTCACGTCAGCGGGCATGGCAAAGATTGATGATGCTAAAGCAGCAATGACGGCGAGGACGAACCGCATTGTTAATGACTTGTGTGATGTGGGATCAAATGATTCTGAAGGAAATATTGGGAAGACGGCTGGCTTTTATGCGCTGGACATTGGTTTTTGAAATTCTTCTTACCTACGTAGTTGTGCATTCATTTCTGCAATGCCAGCAGTTCTTGCCAGCTATAAGGTCTATTAGTAATTTGGTGTGGAACTACTGAACATTCATGTTTCCAATCAGCTGTCGACTCAGGACCAATAGCACTCAACATGATCTCGCAGCAAGGTTGTGTTCCTGTTGGGGCGATGACCCTTGACATTCATCAGGCGACAGATCGGTCCGTCTTGCATTTCACTTAATCAGTGCTGTTCCAATTTTCGATTTTCGGCGAATCGAAATCAAAGCAGAAGTATGCATTTTGGCAACATTTTGGTATGAAATGTGTGCGGTCTTGTGAGGGTGAGGTGGCGTTGATGTCACCGTCCGTTTGGGGGCATGCATGGCATGTCCAAAGCTTCTAGACTCGTAACCAGTCTTTGAGATGTTACTCCCGCTACGGCAGTAGTGGGTTTTGTTGTTTCATCGTCGAAAAACCTCATCGATCAAATTGTTTGGTGAAAATGCATTCCTGTCTTAAAATAGTGTTTTATTCGCACGATCATGTGAGACTGTTTCTAAGTCTCTGTGTATATCACCTCTGTGTCACCATAACCGTTACTAACTAGTAACAGTGATGCTAATACGATGTTTCTTACTAAGTAGGGGCGTTTACCTATACTGCAGCGCTTCAGCGATTTCCGCAGCACTCAGCAGTAGGAAAAAAATCCTTGGATATAACCGGTAGGTCATCCAAGTATATATTTAGCCGTACGACTATATTTAGGTTGCCCGCAGTTCGGGGTTTGTATGTCACCGGTCATATTACAGCTACCTTCATATCGATAGACCGGAATCTATTCACCGCTTTTGTTTACTGGTGGAGCTCGACAAACAAAAGGGTCCTGCCTATCACGATACTTGGTTGGGCGAGATATCCCAGAATGGTACTGGGCTGTGCAACTTCTATGATACGGTACACTGTTCGGCGTTTGACGTTGCGTCTGACACCCCTCTGTGTTCACTGCTAGTATGACTATTTATCACCGACTCATCATGGTATGTTTAACATCGTCTCTGTTACTGATCATGCCAGCATGAGCTCAGCATTAGTACTTGCAGGTTTCAACATGCTCCACTCAGGGTTAGCAACCTGGTCATCGACGGCTTTCTCGCCTTCTCGGCCTTCTGACAACAGAGCCTGTGAGACGAGAGAGCCAAAGAAAGTTCAGTGGCTTATGTTAGTGACTTGCGCTATGGCCTTGGATGGCATTTGGGCAGACATAGTGACACATTGTTGCTTTATGGCTGCTGGAATATGACGGCAGTTTCTAACCATGGTGAGAATGGTGTCCAAAGACAGAGAAAGTTGCGCAGTCCCATGCCATTCTGGGGTATCTCACCCGACGAAGTATCTGAACAGGCAGGTACCTTTTGTTTATCCAGCTCCACAAGTAAAGAAAAGTGTTGAATGAACAAAAATGGATTCTGGTCTATCGATATGAAGGTAGCTGTAACCGGCCTGTCCTATTTATCTTATTGTTCATTCGCTCGTTTTTTTGGTCTATCAGATCATATGATTAGCGCTGGCTCCCGCGCTGTTCACGGTATTCGACCTTGACGACCCGAGGCAATGCCTCAACATGAGGGAACAATCCATCAATACGCAGGAGCTGTCTGTGAAGCTGTTTTTTTCGCTTTGCCGCCGTCTGGAGGATCGCATTCAACGTTTGTGTTGGTCGCTGATGCATTGATAAGTTAGCCTTCACTTCCCCGACTTGCATATAAACCGGAGGCTCCCAGTGCCTGTCCTCCAAACGAGCGAAATCACAGCACTACCGCATCATCATGATGTCACTTTAGTGGCGTCAGTTTTCATGTTCTATTAATATTGAAGTCAAACGGTGTTATCAGAACTACCGGCCACCGTGAGGGGCACTCAGTGCCGTCCTTAAGAATGCTCTCTTGAGGATTGTGGACCTGCACCCCCTGTATCAAGACATACTCCTCTGCATTTCCCCCCATTACTAACTTATACTAGTTATTTCACAATGCCTGCTCCGTTCGTACGCCACTCTGAAGTCGATGTTCTCATTATTGGCGCTGGCCCTGCTGGGCTCATGTGCGCGAATGCTCTGGCAAATGCGAGAGTGGATGTTCGGATTGTCGATCAAAGGTCAATGAGTCGATCCCTTTCATTCCTGCTTGTAACTTAACTATCCGTTAGGGCTTCCAAAGTAACCACTGGTCGGGGTGATGGAATTTCACCTCGCACTACTGAACTTTTGCAGGTGAAAATACTTCCTTACTGACCAAGACTCGGTATTGACAAGCTGGACATAGAGTTATGGACTTGCAGAGCGCTTTCTAAGGGAGTCTTGCCAACTCCATCTAGCGGTATGCCTTTCAAGACGGGCTTGCAGAATATATAACTCATTGCATCTTAGGCCTTCTACAATCCTTCTTCGACTGGCGGTATTGAGGTCCGTAAATTCCGCTATCAACGAAGGATATTCACCGAATTTCTGCCATTAGTTTACGAACAGAACATCAGACGTGACAGCACCGTCTGTCAGATACCCATTCGAGGTGTGTTCATAATTGAACAGAAATTATATTGGCTGAACGAGATCAAGCTTGCGCTCAATCAAGGAGCCATTCAAGACATTTTCTTAGATTCCATGACACCGCTCGGTGTTGAGGTTGAAGCTATCGACGATACCAACTTCGATAGAGCTCTCCAAGGATGAAAACGAGCTGACTGATCCTACGTCATATCCGGTTCGCGTTGTGCTCCAAAGACTAGACTAAATCTAAGGATGAACCACAAGAAGAAATTGTCCACGCTAAATTTGTTGTCGGTGGTGATGGTGCGTTCCGAAGATGTCGATCTAGCGATTATAATCATTTTCCTTGACAGGCGCTCACTCATGGATCCGCAAACAATTCGATGTTACGATGGATGGAGAACAGTCTGGTGAGTATGTTGGTTACTTGGAATTGTCAGCGAGCTCAGTCTCTATCGATAGATTCCATCTGGGGTGTTGTGGACATGGTCGCGCCTGACACTGACTTCCCGGATATTAGGAACAAGACCCTCATACGTTCTAACCATGGCTCAGTTTTTGTCATACCTCGAGAACAAGATCGAACTCGCATATATGTACAACTGGAGGACAAAGATTTTATCAATCCAGTGACAGGCAGGCCAGACAAGGAAAAAGTGGGTCCAGAGCAGATTCTTGAAGTAAGCAGCACCCATTATATGATCGGCAGTCATCAACATTCTCCTTAGACTGCCCAAAAATCGCTTGAACCTTACAAGCTTATCCGGAAGAGTGAATTTGTGTGGTGGACAATATATAGCGGTATGCATCTTCCTACTTGCTATGAATTCTTGTTTGTTCAACATTTTTGCTCAAGTTGGACAACGAGTAGCCTCACAGTTTTCCATCAAAAATCGAGTATTTATCGCTGGCGATGCTTGCCACACACACTCTCCGAAAGCAGGCAAGTGTCTTACATCTGGTCCCTTCCCCTGGTCTGGTTACAATGGAACTTTCAGGACAAGGGATGAACGCAGCTATCAACGATAGCCATAATCTAGGTATGTCTTCTTTTCCTGTCGTCACGATCAAGCTAAAGCACTTTCTCAGCTTGGAAAATTGCCCTAGGTTGTTCGTGGGTGGGCGGACATGGCCCTTTTGTCAACGGCAAGTTCTTGTAGAACTATTTGACTACTTGCTCACGCCCCGCTGGTAGTACGAATCAGAGCGCCGTAAATTCGCATTAGACCTGATCGCGTGGGATAAAACTGTGGTCCACCCTTTGCTGTGGCAAGCCCTTGACTGAGCAGAACAGCGATGGGGTTTCGCCCGAACATGTCTTGAAGTGAGATTATGCTACCAACAGTCTTGTCCTTTGCACTAATCCTGCGAGTTTGCAGGACTTTCCAAACAGACTTCACCAGTGGCGTCGGGATACATTATCAACCTTCAATTGCACAGTAAATGACAGAAACCAGGAGCTGGCTAGTGGTCTCGTCCTCGGTAAACGTGTCCCTCCATACAAATTCATGCGTGCAGCAGACGCATGTCCATTCGAGCTCCAGGACCTTCTTCCTTCGGACTTCCTCTTCAAGTTACTTGTCTTCACCTGGTGAATTCAGCGATCCGCTTCAGCAAGCGAGGGTTGAGTCGATGGTCACGGACATGCAGAAACCCGAGAGCTTTCTGAAGCGTTACTCGACGCCTGGGAACTCACGATTTGACATCATCACGATCAGCAAAGGCCGGAAGGAAACATTCAATTTCTTGCGGACTCCCCTACGCTTCTTCGCTCTCATTGGTCAAAGTCCGTACTTGCTCATCTGTGTGAATTGCGATAATATTGATCGAGGATGCTCTTAGGGTAGTTTATCGATGATACCGATCCCACTGGTAGCTTCGGGGGAGAAGGTTACTCAGTATTATGGAGTGGGACCTGAGGGCGCTCTAGTTGCTGTTCGTCCTGATGGCTATGTTGGAGCCATCGCGCCACTTGATCGCGTTGGGGGCCTTGATGCATATTTCGCGTCTTTCATGAAGATTACCGCTCAGGCTTAACTTCAAATGCTGCTTCGCTGCTTTTAAAGTACCATCAGCTATTTCCATATCCTCGAACCAGACCTATTCACTTGTGCACTCTATGCTATAACACGCTATTCTTCGTTCTTTTCTGGAGATGAGCCGCCGACGTAGAGGTGATGGAATTCACACCTTTGAAGGGGAGAATCACGTCTCAAAAAGAGCCGAGCTTGGCTGAACAGTCGACGAAGAGTAAGAACTACCAACGCCGACTACTTCTACTGATTACTCAGAGGACTGGAACTTACCCCCATTTGCAACGTCACAGCAGATGATAAAGTTTCATTTCTCTGCTCGAACCGAATTTAATTTCATCACATCGATGCACTCTAAAAATTGAAGTTACTCGATTTATATGGTCCGTCCGATTCCGGGCCCTATAAGCAATCCGAGAGCCAACGCACCATTAGTGTGTCCGATCATAGCGGGCGGCCGCCCTACTGCACTGGTATAAGCATCACCATGTTAGTGATATAAATTAAAAGTCAAAATCAAACTCTATTTGCATTAACATGAGTGTGAAAAACATGCTGAGAACAGTGGAGGGTTACACTAAATGCGATGATGAATGACGCATTGTGACCAAGTTGCCCTGCCATGCATATGCATATAGTGCCAGTGTACACCACTATATATATAGAGTACTTGCTGGCGCGGCTTGTGACGATAGTGATACCAATCGCGATAAGGGAACTGTACAGTAGGTGATCTGGGACACACATGGTGAGTCACAGCACACGTATATAGTATGAATCACATGGCAAGAACATCAGGAAGGCGAGGCGATTGTACCTGGTCTGTTTCTGATAACAACTCGCATGACACAAGCGCTAACGAATAGACAATCATCATAACATCCAATATGACATTGCAGTGAGGAGACAGGTTTCATTGCTTAGATCGACCGAGCCTCTCATAAGGATGTAAACTACTGAAACAAACCTTCATATCGGCAATTTACGTTGTGGAAATATCATCCACACTAGCCGGTACCATCAACAGACCGCAGAGTCTGATATTTCGTTTCTGATAACAAGTGCATCAGCGCACAACACAGGCGCCAACAACAAAACAGTCACCAAAACATTTGAGTATCTGGTATGATGTTGTGGTGGGAAGGCTAGCGGAGCCTACTGGAGGCCTCCCACAACGATGTAAACCGCCGAAACACTCTGCCAACTTGTCATTGGGGGCTTGCGTCGTGGTAGAAATAACATGGACAGAAGTTGATAGCATTGAGGCCACTGCATTTGAGTCGTTCAGACACCGCGATGAGCACCTCGCAGGATGCAAGACGCACATCTCGAGACGTGCAACGCAGCCAGAAGCAGGGATGCTTGTAATCGGGAATAGAAAATCTGCGCACATGACATAATATTGAACGTTTATTGATACATGCGAGGAAAATTAGACGCAAGACGAATCGATCTGACGCTTGAAGAACGCCAGGGACCTTCGCCTCACCAAGAACCACACAAACAGGATGGCGACATAACTGTTGCCTCCGGTCTTCCAGTTTTACAAAGTATGCAAGTGAGCGTGATAGATTCTTGTTCAACATACCAATATTTAATGTAAAGCTGTAACCATTCGTGTAACGCTCACACTGCCAGTGTGACGTAGACGGGCTTGTACAATTACAATTATAAGTATATATGCGCATGAATGGACATAATAAAAACACACCTAGGTCCTGAATACCGTACAGCTCCCTACTCCGACTGTCGACTTTGATTGTTTTAACAACGTTCGACACGATCTAGATAAGCAGGCACTATATAGATGGAAAAGTTCAGGTTGCGTTACATGATCTCTTCCGGGCGCATCGTGAGCATCCGAGTTTATTGATTCCTCAGCAAGATGAGATGATCGTCTCGGCAGGCCAGGCACATGATTGCCTATAATATATGCGCCTGTAAAATGTACGTTCGTGGATATAAGAATATGTGCGTACGATATCGATCGATGGCAGTCAAACACACCTAGTATACAGCTCCCAACTTTAACTTTCGACTCGTCTCAACAATCATTTACATTTTCGCCGAATCCTTATCTTCTAAGACTCCTTAGAGGGATGCCGTATATCTGGGAAAGGTGCTCCGAGAAAATCACCATACCCACCGTGAGCTGCGAGCGCCTCGATCCAATTCTGAATTATGCGGCGAGGCAGTGGTTGTGGTTGTCCAGGAGTCGCCACATCATAGCAAGAAATTCGCATGTAGATCGTATCACTATAGCTGTACGTGCGTACATGGAATTCAAAGAGTAAAGAATAAATAGTTGAGAACACACCTATAGCTATATGCTACAGCTCACGAGTCGTGAATGTCGGAGTTCTGGCTGGTCTTGGTATAAGAGTCGCGACTCCCATATCCCATGCGACCATGCCGTTTTCCAGCTTACACTTATACTGTGTTTGAAATGCAAACACCGTGAGCATCATGACTGGGCGTCTTGCATCAAGGAACGCAGGAGGGGGCAAACTAGGTTGGTTATGGCGAATGTCACTCTTTCCCGCGGGGCCGCCTCAATGATCACTGTGAAAATGCTGTGCCACTGCTGCGGCAACTGCCGCCACCGCTCCCAAACGGTGAGCCTAGTGCGCATCAATTACTAGTACATACTACACTTACTGCTAGTCGCTGGAATTTCTAGTGCTTGTCCTCCAAATGAGCCAAGTTACGTGCACGTGTAACACCTGCCTCCTCATGGCGTTTGTATTCGGCTCGATCCACAACATCTGATTACCTGCAGGAGTCTGGACAGCAAAGGAGTGGTTAACAACGGGAACATACCCATATACGTGCACGTTCCGAATTGATTGATCAGTTTCTTTCAGTGATCACGATTAAGTCTTACATCGTGCCCATCCATGGAAGCTCAGACTCTATATCTACGTCTCCTAGCTGCTGGCTCCAACGTTCGCGTTCAGCTAGCCTTACTGGTTCTGACGAGGATTCACATACTTTCAAAAAGTACCGCTTCATAAGCTGCACAGAGGGCACGCTTCGCTCGGGATCTTGCAGCTTGCGACTGGATCAAACCACACTCGCATTGTTGGAGTTTGGTGACGGCCGAAGGGAGCTTTGGGGGTGTGAAGACGGACGCAAAGGGTAGCTGGGTCCTGAATACACGGGACAGTCGACAGAATTCACGCCGATCAGCTATGCCCTTGTAATAACTCACACCGCCCAAGGACATACCTGTTGTCTGCTGCCACTTGGGAGACATCATATCTTGTTTTGAAATTGCCTTCCCGACCATGTGTGGTCGTCTCGATGGGTTCGAATGATTTTGGGGCACTCGGTGTGGGCACAAAACAAACCATAGCAACTCCAGTAGTCGTTTCGTTTGATCACCTTGCTATCGAGGGACGCTCTATCAATCCAAGTGAGTCCATTGTCGAGTCCATTGTTGCAGGACCTCGTCATGTTGTACTTCATGTGCGAGCCGTTCTCGGTGATGAGCATACGCTCGTTGGCTGGGGTTTGGTCGGACATGGCCAACTAGGGGACATGAAGATCGTGAACTATGGCCGCTCTCATATTTTTGCCTCGATAAACAGCCTCTGGATCCAACAAGGAAGGTCAACTCCAGAGAATGAATTCTTTGGGTGTGTTCGACAGGTTGGGTGCACGGATCTTGTCAACTTCCCACTAACTTAACCTCAACGCTCACCCCATCCACCAAGTGCTTCGTAAATTCTTGATCGTGTTGGAGTGGTGCCTTAAAGCTGAGAATCTGTGTAGATATTTGATTCTGCGGCAGAATCAAACATCTACACAGATTCTCATTCACATTGCTCACGGTCGGACTGAGGAGAGTACTTGAGCAACTATACCGCATCCTGACGAAGAATTCGACGCGTTCTGGAAGACTCGGCCGCAGGCAGGTGCGTTTTCAACTGTTTGACGTCGTGCGCATTTAGACAATTTGTAGTTAGGTCCATTTCCATCCTAGGTGCCGGCCAATGTGCATGGACAAGCACAAGTACAACCGCAACCGCAACAACCTCGCTGCATGAATCGAGCTGCTCATGGTGGGTATGTTAATCTGCTCAGAGCGCCTTTCCAGACGCCAACTCTACCGATGTTTTCCTGATGGTACGATTAATCCACTCTAGTAACTCACGCGTCAGTGCCAATGGCCATCATGATACTGCACCGATGTGAAAGCAGAAACATGATTCACTTCTGTGAGTCTAGTTGCAACTGCGCGAGAAGAACTTGGTGATAAATGCAAGTTCGAAGGGGAACGATAGATGAAGACAGAGGCATTTGAGAATGAGACATTGCCATTCTGGGGGTGTTCCGCGCGAACTGTATCGTGAAAGGCGGGACCCTGTTGTTTGTTCAACTCCACAAGTAAATAGAAGCGGCAAGACGAGAACAATCGAGATATCTGGTCTATCGTTGGAGGTTGATATGATAATTTAATTTGTTCATCGGTTCGTTAACGTTCACTGATGATAGAATTCTTTTTGTGTCACGTCATATCTAACATTTTCCAATCGAACGAAAATTACGCCAACTCCACCAATACTGTCCTGATGGCGCGTTGATCAACTCTACAAATCACTAGACTAACCCACGTGTCAGTGCCAACGGCCACATTGCACAAATGTGAAAGCAGAAACACGACTCACTACGCAGAAGGCAAAGCCGGGGTACTGTGCAGGTGAGTCACTGGCATGTTATCAAAGTTCAAAGCCAGGAAAACTACTAATACTCACGCATAGCGTCGAACCGCAGGCCACGCACTGTGCATCAGTGTAGCAAGTACGGGGACAGTCTGTGGCCATGGCAGGGATTGATGATGCTAAAACAGCGGTGACGACGAGGATGAAACGCATTGTTTATGATTTGTGTGATACAGGATCAGCTAATTCTGTAGGAAATAATGGGAAGACGGCTGGCTTTTATGTGCTGAACATGGTTCTTGAAAATTCTTTTTGCATACGTGGTTATGCCTTCAAACAGATGAATATCTGCAATGCCAGCAGTTTTTGCCAGCTAAGGCTATTAGCAATTTGGCAGAACTATTGAACATTCGTGTTTCCGATCAGCCGCTGTCAACTCGGGTATACCATTGAAAGCACTCGACATCTCGGAGTAAGGTTGTGTTCTCGTTCCCCTGGCATTCTTCAAGTGTCAGATCAGTCCGTCTTGCGTTTAACTTAACCAGTGCCGTCTTCCAATTTTCGATTTTGGCGAATCAAAGCAGAAGTATGCATTTTGGTAGGAAATGCGTGCGATCTCGTCACGGTGGAGTGGTGTTGATGTCCGAATTGGCGAGGCCGATCGATCTCGGAGTAATTTGGCAGGCAAAGTGGGGAATTTGCAATTTGCCAATCAGTAATTAATCAGTCCCCGAAACATCCATAAACGAGAGCAAGCACCGACTCTGATGCCCAACGATTGCCTCTCAATTCCTTTTCAAGCAGCCATCCCCACTCCTCAAGTGTCTACCTAAATCCTGTTGAACATTGTTCAGGAACAATCAAAGCCAAAAGTCAAGACCTAGGTGCATTTTTCTTAGGTCAACCGTGCGCATATTTGCGATCTAAAGGCTCAGGCTCGTCTACAAAGGAGCAACAGTCACGGACGTTGATCTGCGTGGTGATAGGTCTCCTTGCGTATCTAGCATTTCCCAAACCAACTCCACCGATGTTTTCCTGACGACTCTACAAACCACTGATAATTCCCGCGTGAGTGCCAACGTCCATACGATGTACAAGCAGAAACGCGACTCACTGTGCAGAAAGGAAATTCCTGCCATGCAGGTGGGTCATATTATCAAATCCAGAAAAACGACTGATACCCCCTGACGACTCAAAAGACATCGACGAGCGTGAGTTTCGGCAGCGGCTGTACCTGGGCGTGGGTGGGGGTGTACCGGGAGGTCGTTGTGTACCATTCGCGTTAGAGGTATTTTGTACGGACTGAGCGCGCGTTTGGGTCTGGGTGTTGGTCCGCGTCTGTAATGACGATGAACTGCGAGATGTACGAGAACGAGGAGGCGAAGACATAATCGGAAGTAGAGGCCCCGATGGAAGGAGAAGGGTGAGATCCGGGCGCTTTCTTCAGACGAGTTTGAGGATGAAAAGGACGAGTGGGATGGCTGCTTGAGGTGAGATGAGGTGGATGTCTTGGGCTGGTGCAAAGAAAGGCTGGGAATTCGTCGTCGTCGAACTACACTAGGATTGGTCCTCTTCTTCGATGTCGCTTGGGACACGCCCACCAACGGAGTTGTTTTCGGGAGAAGGAGTGACTGTGACATCAGCACCGTGACGAGACGCGGCACACATTTGCTACCAAATTGCATACTTCTGCTCGACTCGATTCGCCGAAAATCTAAAACAGTTTTGATACTGCAGCACGTACGTGCTTCCAAACTCACACAGCAGATCTTGCTAATATCAAGTGGAAGCATCGTTATGAATCATGATACAAATATGACCTCAAGTCATGTGATCAGCCAGTACGAGGCCAGACTCGTCGACAGAATGTAATTGGCGGAGGGATTTTCAATCGCTCCACCCCAAATTGCCAACAGACCCGCAAGTGCATTGCAATCTGCTGGCATTGCAAATATTATCTGTTCCAATGCTGCACGACCACGCAAGAAGATTTCCAGGTGCTTTCAAAGCTTGGACATTCACTTGGCACGAGGGGATTCTGGTGGATCAACAATGGGTAAGTTCCTCCTAAAACTCAAGCATACCCATAACCATTATCACATCCTCACACACAATGCGGTTCTCATTTGCAATTGTCCTCGCCGTTGTTGCAATTTTTGCATCATCAATTTTTGCTATGCCCACTGACGCTGGCGCCGGGTTCTGTACCATCTTTTCGGGTACACTAGAGACTGCGGCACTTTTTTTCTCCAGCATTGCGTGAGTTTCAGTGGTCCGTGTCTTGGATTTAACCACATGACTCACCGCACGGAAGTTCTCATCTGTATGTGTGTCGTTGCTATTTTGACACGGTCCTGCTGCTGTCGTGACGCGCCGCTGCATTCATTACTTAATAGCTATTAGCTGGTCCGCAAGCCTTATTGCATGCTTTGAATGACTTATGTTGATAATACTGGACCTGTTATCAGTTTCCCGCCAAAAAGGAGGTTTTATCATCTGTGAAGTCCCTTAGCTACACCTCGCAGTCAAACTGTAATGGAATGATGGAAGACGGCACTGGTTCCTTAATTATAGAGCGAACCATATGTTGTCTACGTCATGATGCGGTTCAACCAGCGGCTAAAAGGCTAAACTTGAAGTGACTTTGCCCGAGGGACAAACACCACGGTAACCTGAGTTTGAGTATCTATATTGCACTTTCTGACACCTATACTTCCCACATATCCAAGTTAGTAAAGTGGCCTTACTGTAAGGTTCTGGCCACTTAATAAAGCCTTTTTACCTTCCTATGGAGCACAGGCAGTGTGCACCAGCAGTTCCCTTGTACTTACAGTGATTTGCTCAACAGTCTTTTTCCCACCATTTGAGTCATCACCCTTTTGGGTAACATCATAGCACTGAGGCGATCTCAACCTGGCTGGGCTGATATGAAATATCTAAGAATGCTCAACCAGTATAAGTGAGTCTTGGCTCTGCCTAGCTGCTATACTCGCAGAATGCAAGAATGTTCGACCCTAAAGGGGACTGCTACTGAACACAGAACCAGATGAAAGAAAGACCCTTGTAGTGCAATGGATGCGCGAAAGCGCAAGAAGAAAAGCGAAGTGAGCGCAAAGCGCGAGAGAGCGCACTAAGGTAAGCGCGAGCGTGGGAACGTGAGCGCTAAGGCGCGCGTTGTGCGGAAAATACCGGATAAGGAAACGGATAAGGAAGCAGATGTGCAAAGCGAGTGCAAATGCAGAGCGAGTGCATCAGGAAATAGCCCAGGCCTAGGTTTTTCTAGTTAGATGTGATCAACGTAACCAAACATGGTAGATAAGGATCAATCATTTTAATTCTTGACTACGTGATAGCACTTAGACATTCAATGTCTACTGAGTTATGATACAGCTCAATATTGATTGTCCTTGGGATTCTCCTGTCACTACAGGCCTCCTAGGTGATATTCTGGCTTGGGGCTACCATTTTTCACCTTTACTTATCTCCAATTGTCTTGTGTTCACTTTTTGGTGGCAGTGTTAGAAGACGTGGCCATACAGTAGCACATAGATATTCAACGTCCCCGTGACTTATGATACAGGCTCAATATTGATTGTCCTTGGGATTCTCCTGTCACTACAGGTCTCCTAGGTGATGTTCTGGCTTGGGGCTACCATTTTTAACCTTTACTTGTCTCCAATCATCTAGTGTTCACTTTTTGGTGGCAGTGTTGGAAGACGTGACCGTACAGTAGCACTTAGACACGCAATGTCCATGAGTTATAATGTAATGGACTCCACATCGAAGCCATGTACTGTCCGCTGATTGGTAGCCCTCGTGGAATCGGATATTTTGATCTTTAGTTAGGAATAAGCGTGAAGAAAATAACATGCTATTGCATGGATAAACTATTTCGTACAAGTGAGATTTCATATGCAGCTACATGAGAACAGCAAGTTAAACGAAGAGCAGCAATAAACCAAGCGAAACCGTTTTCAACATCGGCACTATCATCGCCTTGCTCCAAGTTCGCAAAGGTCGAGAATGCAGCAGGTCGGTGATCCTCTGCCCAGAACAACAACGGCGTGTCCGTTGACACTGTTCCGCTTGCCGAAATCCTTGGACTCGATGAGTTAGAGTTCAAAAAGTGTGTGGTATCACTCACTGCCAAGATAAGATCCTTCATTGCGACCTCAACCTTGATCCGTTCATCATCTGTAAGAGTGGGCCAGACGAAGTGTGGTTTTGGTGAGAGGTAGATACTCATGGAGTCGGACACGTAGTCCAAGAACTTGGCATGAGTATAACACTCGATATCATGGGTATCGAAGTCGCCCCAACGAAGCTGAACATCGATCCAATATTTATTGCTGGTTGTGCCATCCAAAACGTCCTCGTTCTAAATAAACGGAGCGATCAGATTAACGTCCAACCAGGTATGGAGGATGACCTACGTCTGTAACCAGTGAAGGCCGAGAGATGTTCCACCTGTAGACGTGCAAATTGAAGTTGTGAAAGTAGTACAATTCGAGGGCGCAACATGATGTTTTTAGTTAGTCATTGCGTAATCAATCAGCTAATGTAAGCCAGTGTATCCTGATACTATCAATCACTGCCCGATATCTAGTACTTCACTACTTAATCTCTAGAGCACCATGGCATCTACTCTGGCACCACCTACTAACAATCAAATCAACAACAACTCACTCGTAAGTCGTTGTATCCTCAAGTTGTACTCATTAACCCAACCGTCACTAGAATCAGGTACCCTCGATTCAACCTGACATTCCAGGCCCGCTGATCATCAGCGATTCAGCAGTTGTATGTTATGAATACATTACATCAATATGAAACTAACCTACGGTTGTAGGGAGTGTGGAATACTGCCATCGAAACAGCCCAATACCACATCCAGAATCATGCCACCATGCCGCCAGTTCCTTTTCCGACAACCGTTGAGGAAAAATGTTGGGTGACTCTGATGGCGTTGAGGAGAGAAGAAGACCTGCAGGAGACAACTAGGTACTTGGAGAACGCGTGGAGGGAGCTGAGAGAGGTAAAGAAGTTATTGGGGATTAACAATTAGGATCCCGCATAGTCCACCTGTGAACGTCTTCGATGAGCTGAAGCTGAGGGGAGGAAATTATGTCTTTTCGCGATAAACTGCTCGCGCTTCTGCCTTCTGATCTCAACCTGTTGCTGCTCTCTGCGGTGTGATTGTCTTGCTTCAAATCACCTTTATTCTTATAGTCTGATCAAACACGCATCTTCAGCAACCGATATCAAGATAAAAAATTGAGACAAGTATACTGGCTCTGCGGTGTTCCATAGTACGTGACTCCATGACTGGATGGCTGGATCGAAAATATCAGTGTAGGAGCTGAAGCTGATGGGAGGAAATTACTGTCCTTTTGCGATATTCTCCTCGCGCTTCTGCCTTCTGATCTCAACCTGTTGCTGAAATTTTTGTCAGGCGAGTCTACAGCCGAAGAGAATAGAGGCTACCGGAGGTGAAGCATTCCCAGGTCTTCCAAAGGGTTCCTGATGAGGCTGAGGAATGTTGCACCTGGAGGCTAAGTCAGATCGTTCGTTGTTGGGACCATACCGCTGGGGGGTGGGTCGTGTGCGGGGGCATCACGCCTACTGCTAGACGAGAATGGATCAAGAGGCACGCTTTGGACACCTAAGATGTTCGTCGCTCGACTGTCCTCTCAGTGGAGGGACGCGACCCTGCACACCAGTGAAGGCGCTATGACCCTGCGTGGATGTGTTGTGAGAGTCGACGCCAAAAGCCAAGGATGTTGCTGGAGCAGCAGGCTCTGGCATCATATGCCTTGATGTAAACCGTGCGCTATAGTATTATGGAACATTCAGCGAATGGTTCAATGGAAGTTATACATAACACTAACCTCGTGGCTGCTGTGCATTCCCTTCCACGCCTTGGCTGCACAGATATGTCAGTGCCAGATACATCATGCGATTTATTAAATGATACGCACCGATATACCAAAGGCAAAGTAAGAATCCATGCCATTCGCTATCGTTATCCTCATCAGAGTTCCCGAAAGAAAACATTGTGGAAGGCTCGTGAACGGGAGGCATCGGTTCTGGCTCTGGTACACGGGAATCACTGCGTGCTTGGTTCGCTTGTATCGACCGTCGCAACGAATCGCGGTATATTCCAGGCGGGAACATATCCAAGTTAACGCTGCTAGAAGGATTAGATCTCCCAGACGTGTCACCGTTCGACACCTGTGGTTGTTCCAAAGACATGCGTGGTGGAGAGCGCGAGTGAGCAGCACGCAGAGTGTGCAGAGGTGGTGTGGGTGGACGATAAACATATGGTGGCTGCGCTGTCTCCCTCAGCTGAGTTTGTTGAATCCGGGATAGCATTGATCAGGGCGAACACAGGGTCAAAGATACTGTCGGGTGAGTCTTCAGAAGAGAGGTGATTGCGGTCTCTTGACAGAGATCTGTTAGTCCCACTTCTTGTCTGCGGATGTCTGTGTTCGGATAACATCTTGGAAAATCGTGCTCTCTCCCATTCGTTCAAGCCTCCTCATGGAAACTGAGAAGGTGACCCCGGACCGTTTGATGCGAACGGTCTTGAAGGAAGGTCACTTGTTCGACCAGATGGCAAAGGGTGGGAAGATGTAGTCGATGAGGAGTCCGTTTGACTGGCTATAAGACACCTCAAACGAGCAGCTGCAGTCAAACTTGAAATGTCTGAACTGTCTTGAGGAGGCTCGTCAGAGCTGGTACGTGAAGCAAACAATTGAGAGCGAAGATGCGCCCTGGCGTTGGTGCGGCGATGTTCTGCGGCACTCTCTGATACTAATGAGTTGCTGGATACTGTCGTAGCGGAGGAATGCAAGCGGGAATGAAGGCGATAGCGAGCTGGAGGATGATTGGGCGGCTCATGGCGGGAAGGCGATCCAGACAATGAACAGGCTAGATGAGAGAGATTAGTGAATACAGTTCACATAAATGTGCTGCACCTTACCAGTTTCTACGCCACGCTCGGGTAGACCGCGGGCATTATGAAGACCTTGGATGATCTCATGCACACTGTCTGAATGGGAGGGGTCGTCATTGTCTTCATCATTTTTGCCGGCAAGATCATAACGATTATGAGCCGTGACCCTGCGTCTTCTCTCGTTATCCATGGAGTCCTCTTCACTGAGACCCTCTACGTAACGGTCAAATGACAATTCTGCTTCATCCGAATCTTCAAATCCCTGTTCCTTGGAAAACAAAGAAAAAGCCGCCAAGAGAGGACGAACTGGTGATATTTGTAAATAACAGGAAAAAATAACACTTAAATCATACCTGAGTTGCACGAGCATTCGATAACTGTTCTAGCACGTGCAGCAACCTCTTGGTATCTGTCAGCAGAGCACGAGGGAGATGAGTCATTGTCCTGGATTGTATTCAAAGTTACTCGAGGCCGTTCCTCATCAGCAGCGTAGAACTGAGAAATGGAGTCTCCAAGCACTGGAAAAATAGTAGCTTTTAGTCAATATGATCATCACTTGTGTGGGACAGAGCACCAACCAGAGGATGATGCAGAAGCGCTTGCTGACGTACGCGCAGTACTCGATCTCCAGCCAGTATCTGAATGGGTAGAACGTCTTGCAGCCTGCGGCCTAGCAGCTAGATCCGAAGTTGGTTGCTCAAATACGCTGTCAAGCAATCCCGGACGTGACTACATCTGGCGAGGGCGCAATTGGCGGCAAAGGACGGGAGGAGGTAGGAGCACCCCATAACAGATTTGACGAGCCAGAACTTGACCCGTGATGGACATCTTGCCTGCCGTCGGGTCCATGTAAGGCATCAGTATTGTTTCTTTCAGTTTGCAGGACTGACGGTACAGAGGCAAGTGATCCACTGGAAAACTCATCAGATTCTCGTGTAGATGCGTTCGTCCTTGCTGATGAAGAGATCGATGGGGGTGGGCGGTATGAATGATGAGGAGGGGTGTTGGACGAACATGTAGAACTGGAGACATTGCTTGTAGTATAGCCAGGACGTAATAAGCCTGATATGTTCGGTGATATTGCGTGAAGACGGAAGGCAAGGGCGTCTACGAGGTTATACATTTTGTCAAACAAATCTACAAACGTTACGATCAGCGTGGCCTTTCGAAGAAAAAAGAGCAGACATACCAATTAACTTGTTCTCAAGGGTGAACCGGATGATGGGTAGAATGACCTCCTGCACCTGCGACAAAATCTCAGGCGAGGATTTAATGCACGAGACAACCTGCACAACTTTATCAGATGCTTTGAACGAACATGATGGCGAGAGTACATGCACAGTCCAAATAGTTTTAGGAACTCCCAAAACGTCGTTTACTTTATCGTCGTCGCCATCCGTCACGAGAGATTCCACATCAAAATGCTGTCTGGAAATTGTTTTCTTCTGCTGTGCCAGACCCTCTTTTGCCAGGCGTAAGTAAGATTTACACTAGATACATGCTGTCAGTGTATCATATTAGCATCTACAAGACAAGGCTCACCAGCCGTGCAGTGAGCTGCGACACCACAGGCATTGTGAATATCAAGGTCCGTTTCATTGGAGAGCTTGAGAAGATCTGTAACAGCCACCATCGAAATCAATGAGTGCGTTAATGGGTTTGGACACGAAACACACCTTGCCGCGGGATGATACGAGACCAAGATAAGGAAAAGCGGTAGGACTTGACGCCAAACTGAGCAAGTAATGCAATGTCCTCCTTCCAGAGCCTGTATGAATCAGTGGCCACATCCCCGTCTCGGCCGTCCATTCTCTGTCCAGGTTGCTTGGAGAAAGTCGTCCCAGATAGACTTTCCGCGTCCATCGACATTGGCAGATCCTTCGATCTGAAAACCCGCTGTAAAACACGTCATTGCTTGATGGCAGTGGTAAAAATTGTGAAACGTACCAGTAGAGGGAAAAGGTACCTGGTACATTGGGTCGGTTTTGGTGAAGAGGACAACGAATGGTTGCCAAGTATCGATACGTTTGACGAAGAGGGTGATGTCAAGAAACTTGCAGGTAAGCGCGGATGATGTCCTCAGTCGAGGCGACGAAATCAGCAATCTGCCCATCGGAGAAGCCCATGCGTTTAGCATGCTTCATGAGTTCATGGTCTATTTCTTCAACGAAGCCAACTACCTTGATTCTGAGGGCGATTTTAGCAGCAGTGTAGGCAAGCGGATAACCAGTAGCTTGAGACGCAGAGCACTTGAACGACATAGACTGATGAAAGTCGTATTAGCATAGACAAATATAAAAAGAACCATGAACGTACCGGGCAATAACCTCGATAACACAGTATTCCTTGGACATGGGGATTAAGTGCATACTGGACGAAAAAACCAAGGGGCAAGACGTTATGAAATGATACAGTGTGCATGTTAGCAGGAGCAGGAAGAAGAGTCTGGGCTAATGACGTTTGGGATTGGGATAGAGACGTTGGGACAACGCGAGTGATAGCCGTGGTGAATCTGTCACGAGGGATATCGACGTCTGGGAGGACGCAAGAGAAAGCCTCGATGAATCTGTCGAGTTCGAATTAGATGCAGAGCGCGAAGAAGAGGAAGGAAGAGGCGCAAAACCTAGGTTTGCCCCTGGGAGACGAATAGCTCTTGTGGAGCACATCATTCAAGGAGAAGTCTTTCCTGGTCATGCCATCGACCGGTGCTCTCAAAGATGGTGGTCGTCCTATTGGCTTGACAGGCATTGGAAGTTGGGTCGTGGCATCGAGCTGCAGCGCTTGCTGGGAAGGAGATTTAGCTGCTTCCGCAACATCCTGTATCAGCTTCACAGCTTCCGCTTCCTGTAGATAAAATGAGCCATGTAAAATGTTAGCCACGTCGCAGATACCTACTTGAGCATTCTTCTTCTCCTCGTTAGCCTTGCATTTTTCCTCCAATGCGGCTGCATTCTGTCGGGCACGTTCTTTCTCTTTCTCCCGCTCTTCTTCTTCCACCTGTCGTCGCTGTTTTGCGCGCTCAACTGAGATGTGCATGGCAGTTTTGTGAACGTCTTCGATGCTTAGCGTAGGAGTCGCGAACGAGGCAGGGGTTTCGGAGGTCACCGAGATGGTTGATAACAAAGGTGACTGACCAACGACGCTACCCCCATGAGTTGTGGTGGGTGAATCGAACGATGCCGAGAGGCAGACAGAGGTTGATGTGGATCTCTAGCAAAAAGCCTTCCAGTTGAAATATGGGGTCGAAGCTGCCGAGTGGTATCACACTTCAATAATGACGGTAATGGTGGAGGCCCCATGGTTGACAAATGGCAACCTCTGCTATCAAGCATAATTTTGCGTTTCTCAATAGGAGAAACGGATGGAAGCCTGTCCCAGTTAGGCGGCCCATTCATTGAGGGAGATGGTAAACCGTCACGAGACCTGCCGAAAGAAGTATAGTCACCAGGACCATGTCTCAATATGTGCGATGAGCGATCATAGCCACTTACAGTTTTTGGAGTAATTGCACTGGTTGTACAGGCGACCGCATTGGTCCATCTCGTCCACTATGGATGTTCCACTGGAGGTGGAATATGCTTTATATGAGCCTCTCCTAGACATCGGTGCCCCAGGGAAATGCCGGGTGTTTGGATGAGAACTGTATGGCTCGAGTCTGAGCATTCATTGAAAAGAACTCTTGAACCTTCCAAAGGCGAGTAGCTAGGATGCGAAGACGCAGGAGACATTGATGAATGTCGAGGAGTACGTGGTAGATCCTTGTGCACAAAGGATGGGGAAGGCCTAGATTCGTGGCCATCTCCGGTCAAAATCGTCTGCAATAAGCCTTTGTCCGAGAGATTAGACTATTCGCCAATATTCTCCTTTAAGTTTGTCAGACTGATGCGTGAATAGCACAAAAATTGTAACATACCTGTCGTCCAATTCGCATGAAGGTATACAAGAGCACACGCATGATCCATAGCAAAAAAAAAAAAAGCCGGAGACTGCCCAGAAGAGCTTTTGTCTCATCGAATATGCACATTCTTGGATTGCTTTTCGATGTCTCCCAAACGCAGACAGCTGGCCAAAATCAGGGCTGTCTGGCGAAAATTGACACACTGGCAGAGGGTAAAGTGGAAACCAAGCAGCTAATGGCATCTAAGGACGCAACACAGCGATGACCAACGCAGAGAGCAGAAATAGAGATAAGCCAGACAATAGCGGGAGTGTAAACAGGGTATGGTCCAGAGTGCGACCAGCCGAGGAATTCCAACCAATAGAGTGACAGGAGATCCACCGCTGTCCAAGAAGGAGAGGAGGCAATGGATGGGACGACCGTTACTTGACGTTGGTTCGAAACCTGTGGCTCAGATGGGAGCGGCAGTCATTGCTGCAACACTGCGATTGAGAAGTCAGCGTCATTGCAGGCAATGCGTACGGATCAGACAGAAAACATAGAAGAGCAAAGAAGACCAAATAACATCAATTGGAAAATCAAAAAGCAGAATCCTTGCTTATTTTCTCTCCCACACTGATATGGATAAGATCGTACCTGTGCTAAAAATTCTCAAAATCTGCTATCTGCGGCATGCCATTGTTATTGATGAGATGATCGGCAGCATTCGTGTGTAGGGTCACTACTAGGGTGTCACTCTGTGAACAGTCATAAGATAAGATTGAGTGAGGCAAAGGCAATCTGTACTTTGAAACAAGCGATACATTCTGGTGCTTGACTGCCTTGAAAACTTTTGATCAAGGCGATTAGAGGAAAGCCGGCAAGCCCTCCTTCTCGAAGTTATTATGAATAAAATAACATTTGAGCTACCAGGCTTTTGGTAAGATGGTGGACTGCTTCATAGACCTCTCTGATCATGATGATGAGCTGGTGGTATGTAAACAATTAACTTTGAAGAGGTAGGAGGGCCAGATGGTACTTGCCAGCTCTGCAACGGCATGAACCTCATTATCTCCACCTTGCATCAGGAGCACCTCCAGGCCTGCCACAAACTGGGCAGGAGGACAAAGTACTCAACCTTGAAGTTTTCTTGTGAACTGTGGAGGTGCCACCACCACATTTCTTAAGGGCGTGGTAAGACACCTTCAGATGAGGATCCCTGGTAGTCAGTTATCTTTGGTGAGCGTTTAAGACTCTATCCAGTACTCACATTGCTTGTGTGTATGTCGAAGGCTGAGACCTTCGACATTAGTGGAACTATAACAATATCCCAAACTGAACTTCAGTAAGGGCCGCCGCATCAGATCGTGCCAGAATGTAAAAAGAATGCTTGCAAGATATGCAGTGCTGAAGACTGGGACACACCTGATGAGTGTGACTCATCCAATTCCGGACTTTTCCGATGAGTATTCCGAGCCCCCACGTAACTCATCATGCGTCTGACCAGCATTTAATAGACAAGCCAAACAGGATTTGTACAGAGGTAATGGTAAATCTCGTGGTATTTGTTGTACAAGGTCAAGAAATGAGATCCGAGAAGGGACTAGCAAACATCCGATGGAAATACTGTGACTAGTACGCAATGGGCCGAGTCGAAACGTAGGAAGGCGGTACAGGTGAGCTAAATCTCAGAGACTTGGGGGAACTAAAGCCCTTAGTACTGTTTGGGACGACAATGCAAGATTGAACGATTGGCTGCTGTGTGAACTCGATAGGTTCAACGTCCGTCATGTTCCTCAACCTCTTCCCGTTCTCGTCTGTCATGATTCTTGGAAGACCCGACCTGGGAGCAATAGGCAGGACGTTATTCATCCTGAATGTAGAGCATGAGTATGCTCAAACAGCACATTAAATACGTACTTTATGAATGGGAGAGCTTGCACTGTATCCGTGAATGTCGGAAACATGTTTGGATAATTGTACATTTCATTCAGAGCTGACATGAGAACCCCGTTCATGACTTCTGGTTCAAGATGTTCGATCTTCTCTGAGCTGGCGCATTTTTCTTTCATGATGGTGACCATCGACTGGTAGAGCTGAAACATCGATGCAACATCTGTGAATTTGAGAAAACACGAAGGAAATACAAACTCACCAAAGTCATCAAATTGCACACCGGTTTTTGGCCCAGACAGCTGGAATCTGAAAAGATTTCTTCCGGAAAGAAATCGGCTAGCCTTGCACTGCCTTTTCCATTTGCTAACTTGCTGATTGGGTGAAAGAGTGATGCCCAAAGGAGCTCCAGGAAAGCATGTTCCCCAACGAGTTCGGAAATCGCCTTATACACCTGAAAAACGAAAAGTCATGAGCTAGTACGGTAACTGTGGTCTCGAGTCCCGTACGTCATTGATATTTGTCGAGTTGAGGAGAATCACGAAGTACATGACCCTCGTTCCTAGTGCATCGGAAGAGGCGCAAAAGTTGGTGTGTGGTGACAGTGCACCTTTGATAACCTTCCTTAGTTCCGCCTTTGAATTGTCAAATGCCTTAGCCAGCTGCTCGCATGAGTAATGGAAAGGCGAAGGCGAAGGCAAGAGAGGGCGTACATTTACACGGAATTCCGGCCACCCAGCAGAAATGGTGCCTCCGTTGGTAAATTTGACGGTTACTGATGAAATTGTGATATGATGACTGGTAGAATTCAAGATGCAAGGCACTGACCTGGTAGTTTCTTCATCTCGTCATAAGTCGTGTCACATAGATGAAGCGCGGTGAGAAAGATATTGGTAACTCGGTGTCGTACTTCCAACTGAGAAATCTCGAATGGGTTTGGGCGCTCTCCTACCCACATAGCTCCAACAAATATGGCCCTAGTGAGCATCACGATCCGCCACCAAGACGACTTCTTCATTGCGCGGGTGAGGGTGTCTCGTTGCTTCTTGTTTAAGGTTGCCCACACGCCATCCTTAGACCTTCTCCATTGTAAGTCGGGATGAAAACCCTCATGGACTGGCTCTCTGTTGAGATCATCATCAACTTCATCCCATTTGTCCAAAAAGTTCATAATAGCTGCATCGTCGACACCATTGAGGGAGGTAATAGTGGATAATCCCCAGTAGTTATAGCCACAATCGAGCTCTTGAAGCTCCGTGGGTGTGAGGTCAAAAGAAGTGGGGGCCAGGAGACCATCCAAGAGCGCGTGATCGAGAGCACTTGAATTGTCGGAGGGCAGCGCCTCATACGTTAGTTGTTGTATGGGGGTGGGAGCGGGAGGCAGATACCCGTTTGGAAACGGAGCATAAGAGAATTGAACTGATGCGTTCAAAAGTTCTTGAAGTTATAAATGTATCACAATGAAAGACGTGCACGACAACTGAGCACAGCACTCACGAGCCAAGTAGGCATTGGGATACCTCTGCCGTCAGCCCTACAGTACGTAGGTGTTATCGCACTGATATAAGCGCCGCCAGCTGGCTAGATCTGTCATTAAAGATGGGATGCTTGATATGACAAATGGCTCACCGCTGTTGTGAATAGCTCATGAAGGTGCGTAGCGTCCCCCTCGCCAGGGATAATCAGCCACCCAAGTTGCATAAGCTGACCAGTCCAAGGCTGGGCCACCTGGAAGGATTTTTTCGCACTACAAATAGATCACATGAGATTGAAACTTTGCATTCGAGAAGGAAAACTCACGTAGATGGGTGCTATTTGGTTGTGATTAGCAAGGTACCCTACAACAACATACGATCCTGTAGTAAAGGAGACGAATGGATGCTGAAAGAAAAAATAGGTACAACAGATTATAGTGGATGGACGGCAACAAACCTCCTCATGCTAGAGGAGAAGGTCGTCAGCATCAGCGAATCCACTGCATTCAGTCTTGTACTTACGGCAAGCTGAACGAGCTGAAGAATTTCGCCGATAGCGGGCACGTATAGCCACACAGTAAGAGACATTGATTGACCTGTGAGTACGAGGGTGAGGTGGGTAAGGAGGGAATTGATGGCAACCAATCAAGTTAATAAAGGCTGGCCATAAAGTACAAAGCCTGTAATACATTAGCAAAGGTTAAAATTGGGGTAATGCGTACTAATCTGTGTATTGGCCGTTACTTCTCGTTATCGCTAGTTGGTGCCCACCACTTCTCAGCATTGCTGGACGATACCCACCTGTATTGCCTGCCAATCCCTACCTGACAGTGACCGCTGGCAATCTTGATCAAATTGGTGGCCATCAATAATCTCCGGTCATATTATGTATTAGCCATCCTGGGGTCGTGGAGTCGCACCCATCAGACTACTAGGGTTCGATTGCTGTAAGATAACATCAATTTTCATAATCGAAAGCATGCCTCATGAACATATCATCTACTAGTGCCTCTGCGAGGGACCCCGTGCTTGCGTCCTGTCCTTGTTCAAAGAAGTCCCATTCTTCAACCCCAATATGACTCTCTTCGTTGTTTTCATCCTGTTCGTCATCGCTTGGGTGGCCTATCTCCATGAAGTTTTCTCCGCCTTCAAAATCGTCGTCATTCAGACAGGTGGCTGTCTGAGTGACTGATTCCTGTGATGAGCTATGATTATCTAATATACCTACCCTATGCAAGTACACATGGCCTACCCCGAGGCCATAATGGAACCTCATTAGTGTGTCACGATCTGCGAAACTGGTGGACTCGGAGTTATGATGATATAGATATGACTTTATGGGTAAGAGCACTCACCTGTTGATGTAGTATTCTAGCCAGTCATCTTTATCTCCCGAAAGGGAAGAAATCCCCCCATTAAGATTACGCCGGCCTCGAGCAAAAGCAGGGATTATATGGCAGGCTCTCAGAACTGCTCCTGGATCCACGAAGCCGAAAGCGGTTGGGTTTGTCAACGGCAGGAAGCGAACTCGTTCCAAAGTATGTGTTTCCCATGAATGGTGTTGTATCAGTTCATACCACCGAACAAAAAGAAAATCTATTCGGCAGGACTCATATACGTTATCTGAGCGCACAGCATTGATATGATGGATACCGAGCACTCTCGCATAACAATATTTGACATTGGATTCGTCACCGTGCTGGAGCAGCATGATGTTGCAATGGGGGGTCCGAGGATTTATCACGTCTTGAGCCCTTCGAACGTCGTACGTCGTATAATTAAATCTGACGAGGTTGTGGTGGTAGATTCTGTTGCGTTTGAAGAAAAGTTGTCCCTTGTCGGGATGGGTAGAGTTCTCCACTGAAGATCCAAGAGTCCCTATGCGGCCCAGGATATGATCCATCAAACGTGGTATGAAGTCCTGCATCATGATGTTAGAACAACGATCGAGCACCCCGAAAACCTTACCTTTATGGCAGGATCCCCCGCATGACTGCGTAGATAATGTCCCAAATTGTCGAAAATTTTCTCACTTCATCCAATATGATGGTGTAATTGGGGGTCGATCGCAGTTTCGTCAGCTTGCATACGAGGGGCCGGTGTTGCCTGCTGGTGTTTGATACGACGTAAACGATTTTGACGGCGCTCAATTTGAATTAGCTGGCGAACAAAATTTCTGCGATCGGTTCGACGGTATCTGCCTTTCGAAGTTCGGTGCTCTAACTCTCCCTTATAGTAATTGAGGTAGGGAGCAGACAGGGAGTAAAATATAACTCACTGGTTCTGTACTATACGAGTCTGTTGTGCCAAAGCGACAAATGGAAGCGACATAATCGCCTAACGCATGGAATCTGTACGTCTTCAGATTAAGCGACTTCTTCATCCTCGATGGCCTTGGTAAACATGGATCCTGCGACTGCTCAAAATTTGCCTTCTGTTTCCCTTTGGCATTATCCCCTACCCTCTTTTGAGCCGCTATTCTTTGCCCAACACCATTTGGCACGCTGCCCTCCGTGCGTCTGATAGCATCCTTTGTCTGCCGACGAGACCTCGCATCGACCTCACGGTCGAGCTCTTGTGTGTGGTATGCAGTGCATACCTTCGTTCTGAAGTGACGTAATTTTTACCAAGGTGGGTGGTTTGCTTGTCGAGAATCTCTAAGGTGAGGTCGGAATGCATGCGCAGTTTGGCGAGGCCATGCCAATGCACCATAATGAAAAGAAGATCGAGCAGAATTATGTTGTGAGCGTCAGGGAGGAGGCCTTCGAAGACAGGAATAGAACACTTGTACAAAGTTAGTCCATGAACATAAATGAGAATGGTCCCCGAGGTGTACCTGTAAAAGATCCTCAAAGTTGTGTGCCGCCATGTTCGACATTTCGGAGGTGTTGGTGGAGAACCGCCTAATAGTTGCAGGACCAAATGGAGGGACCTGCCTGTACCTGTCAGAGATGGAAATGAGTACCCCGGACGTCATGAAAAAACAAATTCGGCACCTCTTGTCAAGCTCATGTACTAAGTCCTTGTTCAATGCAGTCAGAATTCTCAGTAAATGAATCAGGAGCATGCACCATATCCCCAGCTCAAACTCATGAAGGAGATCGACGACAAGCGCTGCAAATACGTTGAATCCGAATGCACTAAGTTTGTCGGACAGCACATTCTTATTAAGTATTAGTTCAGGTGACAAATGAGACTAACGATTATGCTCACTAAATTCGGCACCCAGGAATCAGGTTTGAGAAGCGCCTCGACGGCCGTACTGTCAACACCATAATTTTTCTCATAGATAAGTTTGCGTGCAGTAGCAACGGGCTGATCCCTCGAGACGTTGGACCAGCGCCAGGGTTGAACGTTGTTGCCGATCACGGCTCATCCCCAAATTTTGAAGCCGTGCAGTTGGTATGAGACAGCGTGGGCAAGGACAGCCTCCCAGCTGCCGAATGGTTGCAACAAGGACCCTGGATTAGTTAGTTTAGATGGCTTACAGATAATGATCACGACTCACTTTTCAGGGTAATCCGCAGAGTAGGTAAAGACTCGCGGGAAAAACCTGTGTTTGATTCCGTCACAGCAGAGAATGACCATTCCATGTTCATACACTTCTAAAAACTCTTCGTCGAGCAAGATATTCCACTGAGCTTGAAACAGTTCACGTTGGCAATGCGTTGTGCATTCATGGCCAATCCCTTTGCCGTTGGTGTAAGTTCCCACAAAATCCTTGAATGTGTCCGGAAGCTGCCAAAGTGTGCTTCAATGGAGAGGATCTCGATTCAGGAGGAAATCGTACCTTTTGAAAATATGCGACATGGTTCCCCAAATTGCAGGATGGCCTACAGCGGCGGTACTTAGATTTGTTTCCAATGTACATATGAAGTGGCCACAGCTTCGCGTTACCGAATGCTGTCAGTTGCGTGGCATCTGACCAAAACATCAAAGCGACGACAACGCGGGGTAAATCACACCCTGGCTCTCCAGGAGACTCAAGGAGATCACGGTGGGCATCCATAAAGGCTGGTGAGGTGTAAAGCTCGCCTTGAATGTTGACCTCGCGGGGAAGATGGGGAGCGTTCCATCACAATTGGTAAGGTTCATAATGAAAATGCTCATCATCCTGAGCATTTGCAAGCTTTTCTCGAATGACGGAGGTGAGCGACCGATGGTAAAGTTCAGCTGCGATGTAAGGTTGAGGGCCTGGCTGAGCTACAGTCCGAGAGAAAGGTATTTTGATGTTGACTTGTGTTTTGTGCTAACCGACATCCTCATCCTCCCATTCCTCCCCCTCGCCATCGTAAACACTTGCACCTAGCTGTGAGTCTATTCTGCCCCATGGTGTACTCCGGACATCGTCAGGATTTAAATCTGGATCGCCGACAATATCAATAAGGTCCTTGAAACTCTGCTGGGACTTCTGCGTGCCTCCATGCCAGTACCAATGACCCAGCTCGAAGGATGATCGATTGGGGTAGGGGAAAAATGAAACATCGTCAGGCTCTGCGAGGGCATCTAGCTCAGTTGGGGCTATAGCCGGGACGTGACTTATATCTTGGAGTGTTACTGCTTCCTCTGGGTCGTGAGAAGGGGGGGTTGATGAAAAGAACTGGCATATCAACCCAAATACACTTCTAGCAGTATGAAAAGGGGGGGCCTGCGAAGATGAGCAAGCACTGGTAGATGTGTCTGCTGAACTGGCTGGTTGGTCAAGCTCTGGTGCTACAGCAGTATAGCCGGAGGGAAGGCTTGGGGGGGCTTGCAGAAGCACATCCTCGTATTGCCTATAGCGGAGTGGCAATGGGATGTCAGTGCGTCGGCTCCTCCGCTGCGCCAGTGACAAGCCCTGTTCCACGTCGATCTCTATAGAAGAGACAGCAAGATCGGTGTTTAATGATAATGTGGGTGCGTGGTCCTGCAGCAGGTCAGCAGATGGGAAAGAGCCATTCGCAAGGTGGCCTGGCTCGCTCGACGCCACTATGATAGGGCCAGTAGACTGTCTATCGAGGTTGTGGTTAATTCATAACCGTTTCATGGAGCCAAGAAGATGTTTTGCTTTGGATAAAACAGAGAATAATCATTTCTTGCCCTTAGTGCAAGAGCCCTGATGTTTTGTGTAGGCACTCTCCTGCGTGAACTCACGAGTACAAGCGCATCTGAAGGGAGTCAGCGATGAACCTGCCCAATCCATGAAGGAGAGCTGAAGGGGTAAGGATGCGGTTGAGTCCGACGTTGAAGGGTAGGTGGAAGAAACTGACGATTTTGACAGCATAACATAATATGGAGGGTACTAGCGATCAAACCACTAGATTCCCACCTCTGGCAGCAGGGTATAGTGGGTGGGGACATGTTATGGTGGCAGCATTAGCTGGGCAGATGATATTACTACATGTCGCAGTCTCATAAAAGCAGAGTAAATACCGCATATTTGCCGCACTAGATCATACAATGGAAGCCCCATCTTCACCTTCGTCTACCATCACTGCCCCACCTGACTGTCGCGAAACCGCTTGGAGGTTAGCGAAATTAATCGTGGAGGCTACGTTCTGTGACTTTGCCCTTCTACACTATGACAGCGCCTCAAAGTCCATGGTCGAATGGTGGTGAGACGCCCCTATTTAATATCCAAATTTTGAGTCATGACACCGCCCCACACAAACGCAGGCCTATCGACGGTGATGGAAAGAAGATTTTGCCATTCAACCTGGAGATCCACCGCGAAGAATATGAATTGAAATACCCATGCTGCCTATGCGCCGATGGTAGGGGTAGGACTGCGTACATAGAGTGCGCGGTGTCTTAATAACCGAGGGTCTTATATAAATACGTGTAAGAATGTAATGACACCACAATTACACTGGATAAGACTTCTTGCCAGTCCTCGATTAACACGGTCTACAACTTTTCTTCTTTCGTGGTAGATAACGTGTGAGTTCTTGGGAGGCTCGCTAAACCAATCAGTTAGATTAACTTAGCCGGAGCTTTATTATCTCTGATTGAAACTATGGGATTGTCTAGGATATACCGTCTAGACACTTGAACTGGTTTCCTGAATATACGATTAACTGTTGAGAAGCTGGTCTCAAATGTGACTATGTTGACCAAAGCTCATGTTGGTCAATATACAAATACCTGGTGAGAATGCTGGTCTCACAAATAACAACAAATGACAAATAGAAAACAATGACAAATAACAACAATGACCAAAGCTCGTGTTGGTCAGTATACAAATACCTGGTGAGAACGCTGGTCTCACAAATAACAACGGTGACCAAAGCTCGTGTTGGTCAGTAAACACTACATGGTGAGAACACTGGTCTCACAAAACTGGGTTTCTATCGTGAGAAACTTACATAATCTCAAGGGAAACACTTTCCCTGCACTTGTCTGGACAGTTCTTACAAAGGAAATGGGCTTTGTAAGCAGCAATTTGTTCAGACTGAAGCTTCTTAGGTGAGCGTTCAATTTGCTCAAGTGGGAGTTCTTGAATGCAACAAGTGGGAGATCTATTTTTTTTGGGGGGAGAATGGCTCTCCTTATATACATTTTGTGTGGGAATATTATGTAAGTAAAAAGGTGATGTAATGACTTCAGAATGTGAGAAGAATATTCCAAAAACTGGAGCAGAATGTTCTAGCAGATGCAAAAGAACATTCCAGAATATTCATGGTGGGATAATGACATCACTATGATATCATATCTTTCAACCAAAATACCTGCAGGAGTGTAGGTGAAGTCCTATGACATCATTATGACATCATACCCTGTAGGTACAATTTTATGAAGCATCTGATTAGTCAGAGCATCCTAATAGAAAAGTAAAGTAAAGAAACACTAGAGAAAACAACTCAGAAATAATGGAACAAATAATAGTACACAATACGCGGGCTTTTTAGATAGGTTTTTGTTAGGCTTTGAACTTTTCTCTATGGGTTTCTCTAGCCAAAGTGAATAAGCCAAAGGAAAGGCAATACCTTAACCTTCATTTTTGCTTCTCATATCAACTAGGTCATTATGTGATTCCCATCTCACATATGACTTTTCTTCAAAACATGGTGGATTCATGAATCACTGAGGGAAAACTGAAACTATTGGACCAAGGTTTGATACCAAGGTATGGGTTGACTAGTCTGAGGACTAAGCTAACAGACTTTGTCTTTTAGGGGGATACCTAGTAGTCATGTCCATGCATGATTCCCAAATCATGCAGGACAGCGGTGTACTCGTGGCGGAATAAGGACACTGGGCAGTTCGATTGGACTGCAAGGTGCGCATCTGATGAATGTGGTTACCGAGGTCAGTATGTTTCACGCTCAAGAGAATCACAACTGAAGAGTCGACCCCACCTAGTCAAAATCGACACGTACTTCAGGCTACCAACTATAACCACCTTCCAGTATCCTCGAAGAGGTACGAGCGTTCGTCCTTGCTTCACTGCAGTACTGCGTCTGACATCATGAACGGTAAAGAACAGCGAGTCTTGCCTATTAAGCTACAGTGGAATCGCAGGGAGCAAAGGGAATTGCTGAACAGACTCGATTCCTGCGTTGGAAATGGTATTACTACCAGTGAGTTCCGCATTCTGTTTAGCCACTGCAGACGATGCAAGCGAGTTGGGGTAAGATCAACAAAGTACCACATCTGTTCAGCAGGTGTGAAAAGGCGAAAAGTTCAACTTGAAGGATGATCGTTATTGCGCAGTATGGGTTAGGTCGATATGATACTGATATTAGTAGTTGTTATTGTGGTCAAGCACACCAGCCACGACGGTTTTGGCCTTCACGTGCAGATCAGGAATTTCAACTGTTCATGTACTTATCATATGCACTACATGCTACATGCTATTATAATTATGATCTACTTGAAGGAATATGAAATGCGAGACACTATCGAGATTCGAAAGCGACAAGTAAAACCGCTAGCATGCTGCGCTTAGTTGTGTGAATCAACCCCCCCTTACCCCCCCTCCCTTTCATCCCCCCTTTCACCCCCCACCCCACCGCGAGGTATCCTCCAATCCGTGGATATCTGAGACTGCATCTATGCTACGTGCTTGAGTCTTCCTACTGCTTTGGAGAATGGGTTGGGCGAGTAGTGCCTCACTCACAGAAATGAAAGGGATGCCATGTACGTGATCTACCTTGTAGGTATATTAATAGCCTGCGGATATTACGGCCATCGGGCATGTTTGGTGGGCATGTTAGGCGGGCATGTTAGGCGGGTATATTTGGTGGGCATGTTTGATGGATTGATGACTATCGCTTTTTGGTGGCCTCCCTTCCAGCACAAGTTGGGTGTCAGGCTGTGAATTGCTAAGTACCTTCTCTAAACTCTGCGATTTGCTCATTTGCATACTGAATCCAGGTGATCTGAATAAACTGCTCACACATAAATAGTACTTAATTACTCCCACAGCCAAACACCTCTGAGATAACTGTACATACAATAATTGCCTCCCCCCCCCCCTACACAATGTGTCTTTCAACAGAATCATTTGATTACTTGACTGCTCGCGCAAGCATTTTTCAACTTTCGAATGCCCTAGGCAGTGAGTCCTTGGATGCCTATATAGGCCTCATAACAAACCAGAAGGTCAGTGGGTATTTTGTTTAATCCTGATTCTTTCAAACCTTTTCATGTAGCTCCAGACTGAACTATACGTTCTGTCATTCTTGCTCAAAAATTGAGTTTATCCTGGTGATCTTTGGGAACTAGTCGGGGAGCGCAGCATAGAGGCGAAGCAAGAGGAAACTTTGCGATGCCATCAGAGCATATGTGCTAACGGGCATGCCGGAAGGCATGCGGCTGTCGAACAAATTCTCTTAGACGAGAGGAAGAGATGGTGTCAGATGGAGGTGTCTTTGTACACCCAGGCAATTGAAGTCTTGGATCAACATTGGTTGTGTGAGCTTCTTTTGTCTGAGTGTGGATGTGCAATCTGAACCCTCTTGACATTTTGTAGCACGTTTTGGTGCTCGATCCAAGCATTTCATCAGGCCTCCCTTGAGGCAAACGATCGCTCCCACGGACCATCTACCTCTTCCGTGCACACCTTTGGCCTGCTCGATATCAGCGCAAGAGATGTGTGAAGTTTGGCGGACGAGCCACGATGCCCATTTCGTGCCAACTGTAACATCTTTGACAGAAGCGTTATCACCTCTGAGCAGCTCCATTTCCTCAGTACATAGTAATCTCATCTCACAGGAAGGAAAATCAACGTCTGCCTGTCTGAATGTCAGTATACTTCGACAGTTGGCTTAATTGCTCTGACTGATTGTTCACAGTGTACTGGCCCCTCATTGCCCCTCTCGAGTACATGGGTCACCGTCGATGTCCAGAAATCTTTCTATGAGTCATTCAAGCAGGAACTGACCATACAGGCGGAGCTGATGGTGACATCCCTGGCCACCAGACGCAGCAATGCCTACCTGCGCAACCTTGCGTTAGATTTGCTCATCTTGCAGGCCAAGAGGCGCCGTGCCCACGCTGAGATAGCGCTATATACAATGGCCATCGATAATATATGTCAGTACAAATTCATGGACACCAGTGAGTACAACAAATCATGCTCCATTTCATGCTAATGATACCGCAGGTTTGTCGACATTCCCAGGTTCAAATATTCTACGACCTCCGTGTAATGAAGTGCACCACCCGCCCTGACGATGAGAATAGTGAGGATGATGCAGAGGAGAGTTGCAGAGACTATGAAGATTACGAAGACGATGAAGACTGTGAAAGCTACGGCTTGGAAGACTGCGAGGACCTCAACATGCAGTGATACTGGCTTTTTTTTATACCGAGATCTAAATATTTTTGTGTGGATCTGTATTTGTTTGGCGTTCGTAAATTATTCTCGCCTTTTTATCGACCGTGGCTAGTACTATCATTACAATTGACCTTGTACTACATCGTTTGTAAATTCTCGCGAAGTCCTGCATCATTTGGTTGTGCTACTCTCATGCTGTTCCTTTAAGCCATACGTTGGCCAACCTTCCATTTTGTTGTTAAATATACTTGTATGTTCTCTGCACTCTGAAATTGTCTTTATCACTGTGACGCCAGCCTGAATCCATCAGCAGCAGCGGCGTGCTGTCACACCCAAGCTGTCACGGTGACCTTACTTGTAGTGCAGATACACCGTGACTTGTCACTCTATCATGATCTGTCTGGCAGGCCTATCCTGATCACTCCCGCTACCTGTGGTTGAACACAATCTGTGAGTTCTCCACCCCACAAATCATTCTGAGGTTATTACATTTAATATCATCTCACAGAATCATATCTGTTTACTTTACAGATGTCAAACGCTCTTGTTGTACTGGCGGAATCCGATATGCTGTTGGTTTGAACGACAACTTTGAGCGACAAGTTGAACATGTCATGGATTTTGACCGACGAGTATCCAAGCTCTCTGCAAAGGAGGCTCGGTTTGCTATCCAGAGGATCTTCCTTTTGGAACTCGTGGAGACAAAAACAGGATTTTCGAATTTCCATGACCTCGCCATATATGAGCGCAGCTATGCAAGTGCTGCTGCTATTTGACCGCATTGTTACCTTGGAAGTGGTGCGTTTTTGTGTATGGAGATGACATTCAAGCTGACAACATGTGGCCTTTCCCTTTCCCTTGCATCCAGCGGTGCCTCACCCTAGCTCGCAATGGTCCTCTACATTCAAGCAGGCGTTGCTAATGCATGCATAATATCACATACTCTGCCTGTTTGTGGTTATCCAAATTTACAATCTTATCGCTCCCATGAAGCTCCGTACCCTCCGATCCGCAAAAAGCCGCAAACGCAGACCATGCTCCAAGCATATAGTATTCAATCTCTCGTTTCGTTGACAAGGTCCTTCGCTGAACTGGTCAGCAGAAGAAGCTACATTGGTACGTGGTTATTTCTGTGTCTATTCTTTCCATGGACTAGTCCTAGTCAGCGCGTCTCAGATATATGCGAGGGCGATCAAGAAACGCCGTGTATGTCTGATGGACAGCAAGACAATGATTCCTGTTTTAAAATCGCGGATCGTGTACACGTCTGCTAACTATTTAAGAATAGTGTACACTAGCAGCAGTTGCAGTTGCATTACAACCCCCTGCTCAGATCAAGCCACTGCTGCATCGCCCCGAAAAGTGGGAATCTATTGCAGCTCCTGTATCTAAGTATTGTCCTCAACTTCGCCATCGTATTCGCCTAAGCAGTACAGTCAGATTTTTCTAAGCGAACGTGTTTTCGACGTACTTGGAGTAGGAGAGGGCGCATCCCATGCGATCTGATGGGGGAGAGCAAGTACTGAGACCATCTGGTGCATGTTCTTTTAAAATTCTTGCCCGATAATTTTCCTCTAACCAACGAAGTCTGTACTTCTGGTACAGCTCTTCTAGCCTGGAGCAGTTCATCTCTGCCGACTGCAGTCGCTCTTTGAGCTCGATCGTGGCGTCCACATTGCTCTTTTCGTTGTGAATCGCTGACACTGGAAGTGGAGCCTCGTCGCTCCGTGCTAAGGAGCTGTCGTCATTCATGTTGTCCACCAACTCGATTCTAATGAAATACATCAGCACGTGCTGCCGCCAGGTAGAACTATCGGGCTTACCGCAGACTCAAGCTAATACTATGTCCTTGCAGTTTGGAGGTCTGGCGCCTAGTAGGCTGTGGCATATCGGGGGGCCTTAGCAGATGCGTTCTTTGGTGCAGAGCTATAATGAAAAATTGAAAGTTCGAGGGAGTTATATATCCTTTTACCATCAGATTTCGAACTTACTATCTGAGCTCAGGTTTATTCGGTACATAAAATTGAGCGGCTACGATGGCCACGTAATTCAAAGTCTCCGTTAATGGTGGCCGTGAATGTGCCGTCATTCAAGGTGGCCCTACATGGCGGCCACTTTTTTTGGCCATTGTCAATCTTGCTGTGGCTGTTGCTTTTGCCACCAGTTACCCTGTCATATTACGTAGTGCTGAGTATAAGACTGCCTCTGGTGTCTGCAGAGCTCAGGCTACTTTCTCCCTCCCCATCTTTTGATGACCAACCAAGACACTGATTCCGGCGTCCCGAGCAAATGTGGCTCGTCAGCCCTCCAAATGGGACCTCGCAAAAAAGTGTAGGCTGTCCCAGATGCTCGACTGCAACATTCATAGGTTAATAAACTCGTCTCACAGCTCCTCATCTGATCCACTAGTGTCCCACGGACGCCACTTCAGTCGAACAGTGTTCGCACTGTGTAACTACCCCTCATTGCTCACCAGTGGTATCTTGAGACTTGAACAAATAGAAGATGTTCCGTTAGAGGACTTCCCTGCCGAGTGAAGAAATTTTACCTCTGCATTCGGCATTTGCTCTTTGGCTGATGCGTTTGACAGAGAGTGGCGAGAACATCGCGTCTTCGAGCAACTTTTAGATTCATATCCTGGTCTTTTAGAGCGACTGAAAGACGGATCCAAGGAAGAAATCCTTCACGTTGGAGAGCTGGTGCGTCATCTTCTGCTTGGCTGGGATTCATGCTTACAATTCACAGATCGGCAAGGGCACCGCAGGCGCCAGGGGCGATGACACAAAAACGTTAAAGTCTGCAATACTTGATTGGATCACCCCCAAAGGGGAAGGCATACGGCCCCCTTTACATAGAAACTCTAAGATCGACCGCGGTTTTAACCATGACCTTACAGGATCTCTTCTATGTCCCGCTGGATTGGACTGGAACGACTTCCAGTACGTTTTTGTTTGCTGGCATCTGTGTAATACTGAATCTTCTTTTGTACTTTTTTCAATGTAGGACTAAAGAGAACCTACGAAGCGGCGAGATGCTGGTCTGTGGGGATCAATGGCCCATTTTTTGTACGCCCACCACGTTTATGACCCTGAAGACCCGTGGTGCGGGCTTCTTCAGAGCCGCTTACTAGTCTATGTGAGTGCACACTCATTTTTCAGATATCTCATTTGCTATGAGGTATTCCGACAGGCCTACAAGCATGTGTTCACATCTCCAAGTTCAGTCGAAAGGGAACCAAAGGCCACACGATCCGGAAACGCACGGCTCCATGGCATGAACTCTGTCACAATCGCCTCCCTAGCGTATATCGCAACCCAGGTCCATTGAGTATCAATTCTATGGCTAAAAAATTTTGACGTACAATTGAAGGTGTGATTTGCCCTGAGCTCATCCTCGATGTTCTCTCGTACCGACACAACTACAGACTCGGAGACATTCTATCATAGCCTCCTCGACCTATTAGAAGACCCTGAAGAATACAAGGAAATTGACGAGCTACTGACCTGGTGGAATCGGTATTTTTTTTCGCTCTTCGCCATGCCACTAAGGCTGATCATTGTCACTCACTCAGCCAAGTTTTCCCCACTTCCTCTGCGGCCAAGAGACCCATTAGTGTCAACAGCGCGCTATTCAAAATCCGACAAAAATGTTTAGCCCTCAAACAAGCTTCGAATCTAAATACCCCCTCTTCATAGTTTTATGTTTATTTATATATTCAGAGTCAATTTAAATGCAATCTAATGACGGCCTGATTCCGGCTTTGTAAAGCCCACAAAAGTAATTGCAGGACGAAAAAAACGTACAATACTGCTACGCCTTGGTGCGATATAGCCTAACGTTAGAAATTACTATACGATGGCATCATTCAGAGAGGGTTTGCGGTGAACAAAATCCCTCGCTATCTTGTGTCTAATGACTAAACCTCAGCAATTATCTGATGAAGGGCACCACATTGACATGCCTTCGCATTGTGGCACCAAAAGTATCCCCCATCCAAAATAGTCTGGCATTAGAAGACTCCATCAGTGAGGGAGAGAATGTAGAGCATAGAGTGACCAACTGACCTTGTGTGCGGTTACCACGTCTAAACAAGGTTGGGGAGGATGCTAACGTGCTGTCATTGGTCGCATGGGTTGTGTACTTAGTGTATCTGAGCAGCATAGGTGGGCATCGCGACCACATAACTAACGTCAATGTTGGAGGAGTTCTTGTCGGGGGTACAATAGCACGCTGTGCTTGCACGAGTCAACCCCATTGATACAACTTGGTACTGTGTTGCGGATGCGTGGCACCCTTGGGTTGCACGCAGTTCGGTCCAACACAGTCCGGCCATTTAAAACTTTGTCAGGCATTAGCATTTGCTCAGATATTGGGGTGGACAACATGAAAAACTAACTTTATGTACGCTTATCGTTTCTCATTGAGGTTGGGTTGGATGGCAACACACTGTGGCTTATCACCTGAATTCTGCACTTAGCGGATGTGGGCAATGAAGGATAGGATGACAACCACTTACCTAATGTCAGCGCTGGGGAAGTTCTTGTTGAGGGTGCAATGGCAAGCTGTGCTTGCGTAAAGCAACCACATTGGTCCCGCATTGCGAATGCTCGGCACCCCTGGGTTGTAGGCAGTTTGATCCAAGATAGTCTGGCGATATAATTCTATGACCGACACTGGCATCTATTCAGAGATTGCGGAGGAAGTCAACATAGTCAAAGGTTGCATGTCATGACCAGCGCAAGTCAAAATTGTCGTGTATTGTCAACTTGCCCCAAGATGGCACAAATTGCAATACCTGTCCGCCGTGACAGAGTTGCCAGCTATTGCAACCGGACTGCCATAATTGTATATTTGGCGGCTTCCACCCATGTCAGTCTGGGTATTCAAAGCTTTCTCGATTGATATACAATTCTGATAGGTATTATGCAAATTTTAGACAAGATAAAGCTTGCTAATAATTTATCATTTTCGGGTCATTTACCTGATGAGATGGGTGAACCCTCCCATCTATCCTTATATATGGAAGTTAGTTGTTGGTGACAGGACTGACGTGGATGTACGTGTTCCGATCACACCCTGCCTTGACTGCTCACTTGCCAGATAGAGTTATAGAGGCTCTTTCGAAGATTGGTGCATTCTCGATACTTTTGCGCTTTACCTTGAGCAGCTCCACGATCTCCCGAAGGAGTTCCATCGCAAAGACATGCCGAAGGGAGCACTGTCCATTGCCACGATTGCGGTATGTCTATCTTCGTCAGCCCAATGCTACTGATGCATAAGCAGGTTGAACGCGCTTGGAAGATGTGGTCCACCGGTGTCTATGTGAAACCCAAGAGACCTGCAGAGTCTCAATTTGCAGAGGGTCTTTGGAGTGACCGCACTGAACTCGTGATGGAGTCTCTAGAACAAACTACCCACCGCAAATGGAAGAAGATATTTAAGGGTGCGAGGTCCTTTATTGATGTTCATCAAAAGCGGTCATCTCGTCACGCAAAGGCTCAGAGGAAGGTTGTAGGTGACAATGGCCGCGCTATTTGTGTCGAAGAAGATTCGGGAAGCGATTCAGGATCTGATGTTTCACTTATGGGTTGATTTTCACGACGCTGAACCATCATGTTTTGCCCGTTGCCTTTTGTTACTCATGTTTGTTGCTGATCTTTGCTATTTGTTGATTCCTCGTTCATCATTGCTTGTTCGCCGTGCCACACTCGCTATTACGTGCTGAATGCTACAGATCCTATCTAGATAATATGAATTAATCGTGCTCCTGTGTACCTGACGGCATAAATGTGTGACATGAGTTCTTGCTGACTGAAATGAGTGATGACCAGGTATATTGATGGTCTGGAGAGCTGTTTGTGTTGGGACAATGGACAGTCTAGGGTCATGCACATGTGACATGCTCACAAATTGATTGGTCTAACAATATAATCATTAGACACTCAGTTTGCCTGGTTCATTGATCATCTAAGAAAATGAGGGACTCATGATATGATGGCCCTGCTAATATGAAAGACTCGAAAGATGGTTGTCTGGCTAATATGGTTGTCTACGACCTGACAATGTGTTGTATAGGTAGTCAGGGGTGTTGAGCACCTGATGAGTAGAGCTGCCTGAAACACCTAATAACCCTAGAGTCAGAGGATCTGTTATGTCCTGATGTACTGTCTCCCATGTTACTTTGCAAGTCTGCATGAAATGACAGGATGTCATGTTGATGGTCTCTGTTGCTGATACTATGATATACTGATATCAGACTCATGCGTCTGATTTCAGACCATATCTGACATATTGAAGGACTGTGGTTCCTGTTGCATCTGCTGTCAGACCAGGCAGGTCAATCAGGGAAATGCCAGGTTTCCTGATGCACACAAGCAGATAGGACAACGACTCAAACACATCGTGGATGTTACATGCGTCGCCATTTCTCCCAATGCAGAATTGGTCGTGGTCAGAGACCTCCATGGTGGGGTTCAGCTCTGGTCAATCAAGAACACACTTTCGGCAGCAGTCCAGCTATATTCCTCATCTGACTCTTACTTTGCACACTGCAGTAAGGTGAATTTGGGACAAAACCTCCATCCTGAGGCCCTTTCGGATGCTGAAAAGGTGCAGACAATATCTGACATTGTTTTAGCAATTGTGATGAACTGCTGATTCATAGGTTATCGAACTCAACCCATCGTCTCACCTTGGGTACAAACTGAAGCATGCAGCTCTTTATGGAGCACAGCACTATGATGATGCAATTGAGGCCTTCAAAATAATGCTTTCCAAGTTGGATGATACACCCGACTCACAGATACGACATAAGCCCACAATACCTCAGGAGCCAAATTGAAGATGATTTACTCTTTTTCAGAGTTGCGCCAGCAATATGTCAGTCCATCTGAAGTAGAAAATGGTATTCGACAAGCCATACATGCTCACCTGGAAAATGCCCCACTTCGTCTAATTAACACCATCACTGGGAACCTATGTGACCGACAGGCACAGATCAATACCTTCATGAAAAGCACAGTGTACAAGGAGATCTTATCCTCATCAATGCTGCATAGGCCCCTCCAAACGGAGCCCATCAGAAAAATGGTCGTGAAGTACTTTGGTTGGGTCATGTTATCCCATAGGTGGGAAACCAAGGAGCCGTGGCTGCATGAAATCCAGGACAAGGATGTGTACACCTTGCGTCCAGTTGGAACCATAGTGAAACTGCAGAAGTTCTGCAAAATCGCTCATGATGCGGGACATCATTGGGCGTGGAGCGATACATGCTGCATCGACCAGAACAATAACGTCGAGCTCCAAGAATCAGTCAACTCCATGTTCATTTGGTATCACCACTCAGCACTCACCATCATCTATCTATTGGATGTTTCCCCTTTGTCAAAGTCTGGTGCACTGGCAAACAGTGTTTGGAACACGCGAGGATGGACTGTTCAGGAGTTCCTCGCTCCTACAATTGTTCTCTTCTACCAAGCAGACTAGACCCTATATCTCGATGACCGCTCACGCAACCACAAGGAGTCTGTCAGTATCATGCAGGAGTTGGAGCGTTCAACTGGTATAGATGTGGGGGCGCTCGTCGTTTTCAGCCCAGGGATGAAAGACGCCCAAGAGAAACTTCGATGGGCATCATGCCGTGTTACGACATTGCAGGAAGACATTGCATACTCATTGTTTGGCATTTTCGGCATCCATCTACCTGTCATCTATGGAGAGAGAAAACACAATGCGCTCGGATGTCTCTTGCAGGAGATCATCGCTCACTCGGGCGACATCACAGCCCTAGACTGGGTTGGACAGTCATCTAGCTTCAATAGCTGTCTGCCAGCCAAAATTGCCTCATACAGAGGCCCACCATGCACACTGCCATCTCTATCCGAAGATGAGATTCAATCATCGGTCTCCTCGCTGCGAAATAATGTGGCTTGGGAGTCGGTTTTGTAGCTCTACACCATCCTTGATAACATCAATGCACCTCGCTTCGCCAATTGCAGATTGCGACTGCCTTGCATCACATTTCCAGTCACAAAAGTCAAACGGAGGGTCGGTACACCTTGCACTTATCATATAAAGGCAGACGGACTCCAAGATCTGGAAATCACAACAGGGGACACGCTGGTACAATTCTGGCCTGGAAGGTCCACCTCGCAGAAATTCTTGCTCATCCGTCCATTGAACCGTCATGATCTCGGGCTGCCCGACTTTGCAGACGAGATACAGAGCACGGATAGGCCTGAGCCTGGGTCTCCATCAGATGATCCACTCAGCTTATCTACTTCAGACAACGAGCCGGCTGGTTCGCAGTCTCTTACATGACAGTCGAGCTTTCTCGTTCGCCTCGGACAGTGTTTGGGTGCACTTTGGCTAGGGGAGCAGGAGCTGGCTGATTCGCGGTCTCACACGCGAGAGTTGGCGTTGGTTGTTCGCCTTGGACAGCCTTTTAGCGCACTTTTACTAGCGCAGCAGCGGGGTGGGGAGTATAAAAGAATCGCTTCAGGTTGCAATATCATGGCACGAGTTGGGGACATCACTCATGTCAATGACATGATGAATGGCAGGACGCTGGAGATATTGTAGCTGCATTCTTGTCGAACAACAGGGATCTCTTACTCATTTTCATTCATACTTCGACAGCCCCTGCATGGAAGATTGTATAACAGGCAAGTAAATTACCCAATTGTATAACTGAATCGTCATTTAAGCATAGCTAGGCTAGACAGTCTTGTGAATTTTCGTATCCTTACCTTGCCAGAAGCCCTTATAAACTGCGCTTGTACACGGCTGACAGAGAGGTACAGATAGGCTCATCGCTTTCCTCCCGGGGATGGGAGGCACTGGAGAGAAACTCCAGTGGGCATTGACGGGCAGGCGTGATAGGACAGAAATCTGTTGCAGGTTCGAAACCTGCTCAATGATCTTTTTCCTTTTATCGCGCCTTGAACATTCAGTTCTTCGGAGGTTTATCTCAACTCGCGAAGTATACTGGCTAAAGTGATTACCACAACAGAATCGAAATCTGTTTCTCTTGGAGACTGTGCAGCTTCGAATTTTGCTGATGGCAAGTTTTCTCTCTCTCTCGGACAGACCTTGACATTCACTCATGGATGGCTTCGTCAGAGGTTCATCTAACTGGTCTTAGCTAAGAGGTCACCATAACAGAATCAAAATCTGTTTCTCTTGGACTGTGCAGGTTCGAAACTTGCCGATTGACAGGTTTTTTTCTATTGGAGCACACCTTGAAGATTCTCTCACGAATGGTTTCCTCGGGGACGAACCTCAACTTCGTCCTGGCCAAAGTGGTTACCACGACAGAATCTAAATCTGTCTATTGGATTGTGCTGTGCAGGTTCGAAACCTGCCGATTACAAGGTTTTTTGTGTTATTGAATCATGCCTTGAAGATTCACTCATGTATAGTTTCCTAAGTCCTTGGAGGTCCATCTTGACTGGTCTTAAAGCCAGGTGATTTCCGCAACAGAATCAAAATCTGTCAAGCTTGCTGACGACAAGGTTTTTTCCCTGACATACTTCGACATTCACTCACTGTGGATGGTTTTGTTGGATAGCCATCTTGACTGGTCTTAGCCAAGTAGTTACTGCAACAGAATCAAAATCTGTTTCTTTTCGACTGCGCAGGTTCAAAACCTGCCGAATCACAGGTCTTTTTCTATAAGAACACACCTTGACATTGACTCATGAACGGTTTCTTCAGAGGTCCAACTAACTCGTCTTAACCAAGTGGTTACCACAACAGAGTCAAAATCTGCTTCTCTTGGAGTTGGTTCGAAACCTACTGACAATATCTTTTGCGGTGTATAGATTCTCGGAGGTGCATCTTGATTAGGCCCAGTCATTGCACCGAAAGGTATGATTATGTATTTTTCGAGTTCCTGCAATGCTAATTTCATTGTGCAGGTCGTGCGGCTGACTCTACATCAAAGTATTCTACAGCTTGCTATTATCATACAAGCACAAGGACGACCTCATCACCATCACAGGCGCTCTTTCACTACCCAGAGATGGGACATGCATGAATCAAAGAACATCTTGCAGGAAATCCTCACTGTGTCAGTCAAGCCAAGGTTCGCGGTACTTCTTGGGGTCAAACGAACAAGTGCCGCCACAGCGTTGTGGAGACTGTTGGGGAGCTTTGTAGTGCGAAAGAACCACAGACGAGAGCACCAAGGATGCAGATTGATGAGGCAAAGGGAAGCATTTCGACCAGCTAGACGCGTAACATTGGTGTTCAAGTTTAGCTAGCTAAAGAACGGACCCGACATACCGAAAGTGTTTGTTTACGGCCGAGTGTAGGTCTTTTTGCAACCGGTAAAGTAGCTGTTGAAGTCCACCTGAATGGCCAATCTGGTAGAGGAAAGGAGACAAGGAGGGATGTAGCCTTGAAACGACGAGCCCTCAATCGTCTACTTGCAAGGGTGTTGCGGAAGAAGCGTAAACATGCTGATTGAGCATGCAGAAAAACTTGTTTTCTGTGATACAGGAGGAAGATATCGATTCGCGTGAGCACATCTTGAGGATACAAATGTACCACGAGACAGGCGTAGAAGGCACGAGTAAAGCGATCTTTAATGCACCGTCTCAGTCTGGAGCTTTACATTACAAGTCACGAGTCTGACTCGCTTACATAAAGTGCTGCTTGACCTTACGGAGCCTTTAAATTGCGGGCGCTGTCTTTAGACGGACCTAAACCTTTCCACCCCCACTTCGGCTTCACGCTATAGAGAACGAAAGTTGGCTAATATGCGAAGGTTTAGCCGCCAAATCAGGAAAGATTTAGGGACCGTCTATGTAATTTACGAGAGGACGGCCGTAAGGTCACGGTGAAGTTGACATTGACAAGTTGACAACGACATTTTCAAGTTAGGGTTGAGCAGTTTCGAATTATCGTTGGTATGCTTGCAAACACCTAGACCTACGCATTCAAAGACATCGTACCGATATCTTATTCCCTCCTAGTAAGTACTCACTGGAATAAGTACAAGTCGTACGTGTGTAACTCGCGGACATGTAGAACCAGCTTTGTCACGGTATACTGGCACACCGCTTCCGAGCCCGTCATGATATTCGCGGCGAACTGCGCACCACAAGGCACCTGCCCTGGAGACTCGAGTCTGGACGCGAAGACTGTATTGCAATTGAATTGAGTCATGTAAAAAGTTTTTGCTCAGCGGCATACATATAAATTGACACGCCCGAAACACAGTTCTTTCATCCCCATCATGTCGTCGGGCTGGAGAGACATCTACATTGGCGCCTTGACCTGTGCCGCTCTTGTTGGTGCGGTCTGTTATGTCAGGGAGAAGAGAAAAGTGCTTCCGCTGCCGCCGGGACCGCGGCCTATGCCAATCATTGGCAATATCCGGGGGATTGACATCAATGCCCCATGGTTGGCTTACACGGAATGGGGTAAACAATACGGTGAGTGCGATGACACGGAAACATAAATATGACTACGCAGAATTTTGCTAAATGGTCTCCTGCTAGGCGATATTGTATACTCGCACCTTTTCGGCCAACATATTATTGTGATCAACTCCGAGAAAGTGGCAATCGAGCTTTTGGAGAAAACGGTCATACAACTACTCTGACAGGCCGGAGCTTCCAACAAACAATCTGTAGGAGCTATTCTTAATTAACCTGCCAGTACAGTTCTTGACACCGTAGCGTCTGTAACAGTCTCGGTTTCGATTTCAACACCATACTCATGAGATACGGAGCTCGCTGGCGTCGCCAAAGAAGGATATTCCATCAAGCATTCAGGGCAGAGGCATCTCTAGGTTACCGCCCAATGCAGCAGCAGAAGGCTCAACAGCTCATGTGTAACATGCTTGATACTCCAGAAGAGTTCGTAAACCATATTCGCGTGTAAGTCTTCTTCCGCTGGCCAGTGCGGTGCATTATTAATATCGCGATTCTCTGCCAGATTTTCATCTTCCGTGATAATGTCGGCTTCATATGACTATGATACAAAGTACGATGACCCATTGGTGGCGCTCATCGGGACGTCTCTCGAGTTGGCCGTGCAGGAACTCAGACCTGAGGTGGCTGCTGTGTTCATCGCATTTCCGAGTCGTGAGTCTTCAGTCGAATTTTATGGGCTCGACTGGATGCTATTTATACAGTTCTTCGACTACCAGCATGGTTCCCTGGTATGTCGATCAAGAAGAAGGCCATCCAGTCACGAGAATGGGTTCGAGAGTGGATGGACGATCCTTTCCAGCGTGTGCTCGAAAGAATGGTATGGGTCGAGTTCCCGCATATTTTGCACCTGACATGTCCCAAAAGGCTGAAGGGACAGCCCAGTCATGCATAGTTTCAAACGCCCTCAGACGGATCGGCGGAAAAGGTACTTCTGGTGAGATATCGATGATCAAAGAATGTGCAGCCACGGCATTTGGAAGTGGGTACCAGTCGGATACAGTGTCGAAATAATATTGACAAGAACTGTCTGAGTAGCTGCTTTCGAAACGGTATTCAGTTTTCAAGAGATCTATCTTGCTCTGCTCTGATTTTCGCTTAGACAGATTCGGTATTGCAAATCTTCATCCTTGCCATGGTGCTCTTCCCAGAGGTACAAATGAAAGCCCACGCTTTGATCGATGCCGTCGTTGGCACGTCGAGGTTGCCGACTTTCGAAGATAGATCGTCCCTGCAATATATCGATGCTATCCTTCGGGAAACTCTTCGTTGGCATCCGATTTTGCCCCTATGTGCGTGTACGGTCTTCAGGCGCCCGTCCGTTTCTTACGGGAATGTGCATTGTGTAGCAGTATCCCATGCGTCAGTGGATAGCGATATGTATGAAGGATACTATATACCCAAAGGCACGAGATTTTATGTTTTCTGATGAATTCCCTTGCTAGCCTCGTAAACAGGTGCCATTATTGTGCCGAATGTGTGGTGAGTCCGCATGTCCAAGGGATCACCCAGAGGCCAACCGCTTTGTAGGGCAATGTCACAAAATGAAGAAAAGTACCCAAATCCTTCGCAGTTCTCTCCCGAGCGCTTCCTGAACGCTGATGGCAACCTCAATGATGACACCGTCGATATGGCCTTTGGATTTGGAAGAAGGTTTGTCATGATATCTCTTCTTTTCATATGACATCGAACATCCTGCAGGATTTGCGTTGGCCGACATTTTGCTGACGCATCTGTATGGATAGCAATGTCCGGTCTACTTGCTATGTTTACATTTTCGAAACGAATTGGTGCAGATGGGGAGGCGATTGAGTTCGAACCACAATGGTTCAGTGGTATCGCAACGTACGTTCGCTCCCGTTCCTCTGTGTCCCAACTAATAAAAGACTTTGTTAGTCACCTACTTCCCTTTCCGTGCAGCGTCACTCCAAGGCTCCGCAAGGTAGATATATGATCATTAGTCCGGCGATTTTAATTGAAAGGACGGTTTTTTATACAAAGTAATTACATGTGGCTTCATTTTCACTCCTTCCCCAGTGCTCTCCCCAGTGCTTTCCACCCTCATTACAATGACATCCTGCTTCACCAAGAATGTGTTGATCTTGGTAGTGTTCCTGTCGTTACTGTCTCTAGCGTATCTTATACATGAAGATTGATATATATACTCACTGGCCGCCAAGGCATACGTGAACGTCCCTCTGAACAAACATTAGTACCGCAGAACTCATCACCCGTAGTATAACACAAGCTATGAAGAAACACGTACCCAACTCCAAACCCTGCCCGCACTCAAAACGATGGTGGACCAAAGACCTCAGCAAACTACGCAAAAAAGTAATGAAACTACACCGCACCGCCTATCAGATGAGAAGCCTCTCCCACCACGAAGTCCACGAAGAACTGAAGAAGACGAAGAACGAATACGCGAACCTTATCCAAGAAAACCAAGAAGCAACACTGGCAAGACTGGCTAGAGGACATCGAGGGCAACGATATCTGGACCGCCAACCGCTACGTCACATCGACCCCAAACGACGGAGGAAAAAACAAGAATCCCCACCTTAACGAAAGCAAACCCGACGGAACGACTACCACAGCAAGCACGAACGAAGAGAAGAGCCAAATGATAGCCCAAGCCCTATTCCCATTACCTCCGCTAACAGACAATGTACCGACTGACTACGCCTACCCAGATCCAATAGCAAGACACACCCCATTTACCAAGGACCAAATCACCAAAGCCATAACGAACCTCAGCGGATTCAAAGCTCCAGGACCAGACGGCATCTGCAACATCGTGTTCAAGCGCTGCTCCGAAACCCTAACCCCATACCTCGTACACCTCTTCAACGGAGTCTTCTCGCATGGAACATATTACGACCCTTGGAGACAGTTCACGACGGTAGTTCTACGCAAAACCAGGCAAGCCAAGCTACACCACCCCCAAGGCATATAGACCCATAGCACTACTTAATACAACGGGTAAGCTACTAACAGCAGTAGTAGCAGAGCAAATGACCTTCCTACTCGAACGACACCAACTCCTCCCCAACACGCACTTCGGCGGTCGCCCGGGACGATCAACCTCCGACTCCCTCCATCTACTCGAAGAAACAATCCGCAACGCCTGGAGAACAAAGAAAGTAGCATCAGTATTATTTCTCGACATCGAAGGAGCTTTCCCGAACGCAGTAACAAAACGCCTACTACACAACATGAAAAAGCGCAGACTACCACGACAGTTAATCGACTTCACGGAACGACTACTAACTAACAGGAAAACGCAACTAAGATTCGACGACTACACATCTGAATGGATCCCCATCAATAACGGTATAGGCCAAGGGGACCCCCTATCCATGATACTCTATATAATTTATAACTCTGACCTTGTAGAAGTAGCCAAGACCCAGAACGGGAAGGCAGGCGCTCAAAGAACTAACTCTGGCTTTTGTAGACGATACGGCATTCATAGCAATAGGCAAGGACTTCGAAACGACGCACCGAATCCTCAAGGACATGTTAGAACGAGACGGAGGAGGCTTCGAATGGTCCAGAAATCACAACTCCCGCTTCGAAACCAGCAAATTCGCACTAATAGATTTTTCAATGAACAGGAACAAAGAACGCCCGAACATGACACTCCAAGATATAACGATACGGCCCTCCCCCACCCACAAATTCCTCGGAGTCATTCTAGACCAGGAGCTACGCTGGAAAGCCCAAATAGATAACGCAGTAGCGAAGGAACGGCGTACGTACTTCAAATCCGAAGACTCTCAACGATGGCCAAAGGAATACCGACCCATCTCATGCGCCAACTATATCAAGCAGTCGCCATACCCAAGATGATATACGCAGCCGACCTTTGGTTCTCCCCGGCATTCAGAGACGGCTCAGACACACCCCAGAAAGGCTCCCTAGGAACAGCAAAGCGACTAACATCAGTCCAACGAATCGCACTCTTAGCAATAACGGGAGCAATGAGAAGTACCGCCACTGACCTACTAGAAGTCCACGCTAACGTCCTCCCAATTACCCTACTCCTCCAGAATTTCTGCCACAGAGCCATCGTCCGCATATCCGCACTCCCAAAAACTCATCCGCTACACGGACCAGTCAGACGCGCTGCAGGACGCTACGTAACGTCTCACCGCTCCTCGCTCCACAGACTCACACATCTCTTTGCTATCAACCCAGACGAGATAGAATCACTCAAACCAACGACAATAGCGCCGTCCTCACCATGCCCCTACAAAACCCAAATATCAGAAAGAAAGAAGGCCATAGAAGAACACGCGAACTTAGAGGACGAGATCCAGGTCTATTGCGACGGATCTGGATATAAGAAAAACATAGGCGCGGCAGCCATATTATTCAGAGCAGGCGCAAGACCCAGAATCCTAAGATTTCACCTAGGTAACGAAGACGAACACACAGTCTACGAAGCGGAAGAGGTAGGATTAACATTAGCAGCGAAACTAATCTCAACAGAACCAAATCTAACCTTCCCGCTATCAATTTCCATCGACAATCAAGCAGCGCTTAAATCAGGAGAGAACTCGCGAGCACGCCCTGGGCTCATACATCGCAAACTGTTTCGTCAGAGAAATGCGCAAACTAGCAAGAACATACCCCAACTTTGACGTCACTCTCCGGTGGTCACCAGGACATGAAGACATTCACGGAAACGAGATGGCCGACATCGAAGCAAAGAAAGCAGCGACAAGCAGCGGACAACAACAGCCCACGCGAAGACCTTCCAACTTACCTGCGCCATGGATCACTCCCTCTCAGTATATCAGCGTTAAAGCAGGCACATCACCAAGAAACTCACACAAGATGGACGAGACTATGGACCAAGTCTCCTAGATACGCACGTTTTCAACAAATAGACCCAAATGTTATCAACCGAGCGTTCATCAAACTAACTGCTAACTTCCCAAAGCGTCTCACAGGACTCCTCATGACCCTCCGCTCTCAACATATCCATTAAACCGCCATCTCCACCGAATCAACAAAACCGAAAACCCGCATTGCCCCCACTGCCCAGACACAGAAGAAACCGTTCACCACTATCTGCTAGAAATGCCCTCATTATCAGAAACAAAGACACATGCTACAAACGAACTCGGCCGAGGACGCATCATCCATACCCTTTCTCCTAACAAGCGCAGAAGCCATTGCTCATTTAGTCAAATATGTCAACGAAACCAAACGCCTCAAGAACACTTTCGGTGAAGTACCCATGTCCAAAAAACGCAAGACCTGACCCACCCTGTAGAAATAAGATAACACACTCAACGCACTCAATGTAACCACCCCACATCGCACAAACAAATGTAGCAACCACCAGCATCAACATATACCCAAGACTACTCTACAAACACCATAATCCTACAGTATACCTCATAACCATCACCAACCTAACACCCTCGTACACATGGAAACCAGCCGCACCTTGAAAGGCGCCTCGGAGATATGGAGAATAGATCACAACGGAACACTAACATCTTCTCCCTCAAAACACGCTCCACTAGATTCCTGTTACTCCGCGAAAGCGGACGAGATAAGCGTACCATCACCACAAGCACTATATCATCACAAACGCAGAATTATATCTCATCTCATCACATGAAGGGCGCGTCTAAAACGGCCGGCGGGAACGGCGGACTGATGGGGGCACGCCCCACATCAGGGCATTCGCGACTTCAGAGACCAAAGGACACCGGGGGTCCTATAGATTAGAAAGCACTGTCCTACATAGAGTATTCCTCTCAATGGACAAAAAACTGGATTAAAAAAAAAAAAAAAAAAAAAAAAAAAAAACAAACATTAGTACTAGGAGAGGAATTGGGCTGATATGTATCCCTGCTCTTTTGCGATTCGAGGAATAATCGCATGTCTCTGCAAGCTTCTTGAGCTGATGTAAAAGCGATAAATCTTTAGTAAGAGCATGCTCGTGTGGAGTACTAAGGCTGGCAGGTAGAAGGTGAATAAACACGCAGGGTGCCGTGGCGAAGTCTCAGAGATCAGCGAGTTACAAGGCTCGAAGAAGGTCTCAGAGGGAGTAACAGACTAGCATTGTCTAAAGTTTTCGACAAAGCAACTTTTAGATTGAAAGAAAAGTCTTTGCTTTATGCCCACTTGGTCATCAACTGTACAGTTCTTGTCCTTTGTTCCCGTGCACGTACTAAGCTTGGTCTGTACTGTTTCGAGGGATGGCAAAATCTTGCTTAGAACACCACCTCAGCACTACGTATGCCGGCAGTTACACTGACCCAGGACGCGACCCCAAGCATGCAGCTGACGTTCCCTAGCAGTTCGCAAGCGGAGTCAGTTCAATTGCCTGTAAGATATGCCACACGCCCTGTTCATTCGTGATCTGACATACCAATTCATACTAGGCAACGCAGACTTTTAGTACATCATGCTCAGCAGATCTCCCGCCCAGTGTCGGATCCCGAGAAGTTAGGACTATCCCCAAACCGCAGCCTAAGCGCCGACTCAAGCCTGAGGGATCTTCACTGTCCGAGCACATCAAAAACCGCGACTTACAATGGTTTAAGGCGCAACAGCCACCAGCTGCTCAACCTGGTACGCTTGTATTATTGAATAATGTAGTAGTAGCCCCTACTGCAGAGAAGTCAAAGCCATCTCGCGTGCCAGGAAGGATATATCCAAGACCGCCACCCAGCGAACTAATGACAACGAACCAGCCTACAGCTGCGGGAACCATTCATCGATCGAAGTACTTCTACCCAGGCTCCAGCTCCTGTAGACGTCAAGCAGTCAAACGAAGAAAAAATCACGCCCGCTGTAACTGATATTGCTACGAGTGGCCTACAACCAGACAATACGCCTCGAGACTCAGACATACATCCCTCGGGTGCGCCAGCTCCCGATGTTACTACGTCCTCGCTAAAACAAAACACGGATTTCCTAGCTCCAACGAAACCACCCGCGACACCTTCGGACTATGTGGGAGTCAAAAAAGGCGATTTTCCGTCGTGTCTAGTTGCCACTCCGCAGGCCAATTCCCCGAGATTTGGAGGGGGATATGGCTGTGATGATATATCGGAGAGGACTTGAATCAGCTCGCAACACCATTAACATCACTTTCAATCTCGATGATTTACATTATTCCTACATTGCTCGGTGGGCGAAGTCGAAGCGTACTAAGTCCTCACTAACGTCGTATGTGACAATTTTATCTTGTCCGTACGTAAATTTAGCGGTTCACAGAGATTTGGAACAAAGTGTTTGTGTGTCGTTCGCTTGCTATCACCTCCCTAGTCTCCCATCCAATCCACTAGAAGGTGATGGACTTACGCCACGCATTGAGATACTGATGCGTTCGCCATGCTCGTGGCCCACATCTGGGGACCTTTCACTGCAGACGAAGCGGGACGGGAAGGATTTTATCATTCCACTAGCTCCACCGATTTTCGTGAGTATCAGTATGCATACTAAATTACAACGAAGTTGAAAGGTTCTATTTGACAGGTTACTCCAGATAATTGCATCGATATCTCTGCTTTCATCAGAAGTGGAGAAAATACCTTTTCAGTGGTCCAACAGAGCGACATGTCAGACTATTTGTTTATGTTCCTCGTCCACTATCCCACGCCGGAGCAACTTAGCTATCTTGCTTCGTGCAGAGGTAGACGTGAGGAGTGGGCGAAGAGCATACGTGATCTTTGCAAGCTTGAGCTGAGGGAACCGTAACTTATGGAGGCGATCGCCGTCAGAAGTTATATAATCTCGCCATATCAGTTAACACATTATACCTAAGTCGAGCTTGTACTTCACTCTTGAGTACGACCTGAGTTTTATTAGATAACGCCATGGACTCGATGACGAGTTGATTTTGCCGGCTCTATGGCACTGTCCGAATCGCGATTCTAAGGAGCATGATGTATTTCATCACCTATGTAACTATATCTGCTAGTGCATGTAGTAACCTCGTACCAGACTCTGACGACCCTATCGGAGACAAGGCAGTACATGGTAGTCGAGGTTGCCACGTCAAAATGTTGACGAAGTTGCGGTCGGACCGTGAAGGTACCGCTACATCGCCATGGAGTTCTGCCTGCAAAATATTCAGCACCTAGAAGCAGGCCAGCCTTCTGTAGTCTCAGCGATGAATGTCCCTCTAAAGTGCTGCGATGCTTATTCATGCTTGCTGGAATTGGCGTTACAGTGAGTATGAGTAGGTTGCATCCTTTAACCACACGACTCACCGGCATCGTAGGCCATCTGGGAATGTGTAGCAGGTTGAGTGGCATGTCGCGACAATGAATTACAGCGAGTCGTGTTTCTGCTTTCGCATGGGTGCAGTACGGCTGATGGACGACGGACGAGTTACTAGTGGTTTGACCGACATCACTAATGATGTGTTATTCAGACTGAGATATAGCGCTTTTTTCTTTCCGTTGGCCAGCCGCGTAACAGCTTACCTTGGAGCCCTTTCAATATTGTCACGACCTACCATCCACCTCATGCAGCATTCAATATTGATGCTGCTCGCACTGATACACAAGCAACTGAAGCGTGTCTGGTCTCGTTTTTCAGCAAGGTAAGAACTCCGAACTGAAAGCTTGGGCCACTCAATAAGTCACTGAATCAAAAGACACCATCAACTCGCAATTTAAAGACAGCGGGAGAAATCATCACTATCAAACTAAGGAAGACCAATGCAAGGAGTCACATCAGCGTGGGTATCATTCCAAGCGACCTCTCAGCCAGCTCAAAAGGCCCCTCGTCCCTTCCCTTTCCCAAACCTTCCTCTGAGGTATACGGAACCTACCAAGCGCATAAACATCACTATGTATACAATTAATGCACGCTGAACTACTCACAAGTTACCATCCACCAAGAAGACGTCCAAAGGCAAAAGACCAAGTTCTGCAGGAAGCTTGGAAATCTCGTTGTCTCTGAGGTCTAGTTCCTCTAATTTCCAATCGGGCACCGAACGGTTACCTTTGAACAGATCTGCGATGCCCTGGAAAGCATCAAGTTCGTCGATTCGATTGCCACGGAGTCTGAGATGCCTGAGGCCTTTACGGGAATTGGAGTTGTCTGCCAGGATGAGGGAAGACAAGATGTCCTGCCGCAGCGAAGCTGACGTAAGAGCGTTATAAGATAAATCCAACGTTCGAAGACTCGGGAAAAAGCGCGTCAATAAAGGTAGAAGTGTATCGTTCGAGCGCGGAGGTGTGGTAGTCCCCGTGTCAATTTGATGCGACACGGAGACTTGATCACCGAATCCACACCCATCCAGAACGAGTTCCTCCAGGCTTGGGAGTAAGACCTCGCCAGTGGTTGGGAGAGAAACGCAAAGATCGAATTTGCGGTTGCGTAACACGAGAATCTTAAGCGTCTGTGCAAACGACTGAGCTGATATGGCAACGAGGGGAAGTGTCAATGTAGGCAGGGCAAAATCAGTTTTGCCTTGAGAGGATGGTGCACTCGAGAATGGAGTTGCTAAAGAGAAGGATCGAGCATGACTCTTTGTCGGAGCTGAGAGCGGGGGTAAAGTGAGCGTTTGAGTGGTAGCATGGTAGTATTGCGGATTCGTTAAACTTGTGCTCGATGATGGTTGCGAGGTGCTAGCAGGCGTAGGTGGGCGCCCGTGTCCGATAAGGGAGCTAGGCTTCAAAGGTGTTGCAATATCTGCTGCAGGCATTGCCGCCGCCGCTCTTGCCCGCCCGCCGTCCACCCTCCGTTAACAAACCCTGTTCTGCCTCGATCTCCCAAGCCTCCTTGACTACATCCGCATTGTTTTGGCCTACGTCCATTTTGCTGGAACCACCAGTACTTTCCGCATCTGCCACACTTTTAGACACACGGCTCTTCACCCTTCTTTCTGCCTCTATCTCCCAAGCTTCCCGAACAACCTTTTTGCCGACAGACACCCTCAGAGTGCCATCGGGAGGCTGCTCAGTAGTGAAATCGTACGTAATATCCTGCTTTAGCCCAGACAACGCAGATTGCAAGCCTTCCATGGTAGCCCGAGTTTCACCCATATCAAGGATCTGCAACCGAGGGAAACAATGGATTTTCGAAGTGGATAAGTCACTGGGGAAAGCATCATCGCCGATGTCGGCGGTTTCACAACGAAGTTCCTTGAGAAGTTCCAAATGACTAAGGGCTCGAATAAATGCAGCTGTCGAGTTCGAGTCTCCCAAAGCTAAGGGATTCGCGGCAAAGTCAGCTTTTGTGATCAACGGAGGCAGATTGGCGTGGTCTATGGAAAAAGCGGTGAGTTTATTGTGAGACGCGTCCAGGACAGAAAGGCGTGGTAGTGGCGATGAGGCTCTCGTAATGACAGGACCAAAGAATCCCCCGGAACTGAAGGTATCGTTTCGCGCTTTCTGTGAGGAAGACTTCGAGAACCGGGCACCAAAGGAGAGCTCGCAGAGGGCAGTTATGGGACAGGTTCATGACCGTGAGATTGGGTAAGGCGAAGATATTTGAAGGTAGCGCCGCGAGGGAATTATGAGAAAGATCTAGGGTAGTTAAAGCCGTAAGGTCGGCAAAGGTATCAGGTAGGAGAACAATCTTGTTTTGATGCAACTTGCAATGGACCATATATAAATACCATCTATCACGGAAAGATGTGGTCAACACTTACATCAACGGTCTTCAGCGATCCAAAGAGAGAGATTTCGTGCTGTATTTCGACAATATCGTTATTCCACACTTGAGCACATGCAAGTCTGGGCTTCAAACCACGCTGGACCTTCTCGTTGACCAGTCCGCCTGGACGAACTTGAAGCATCCGTGGAGGAAGATATGGGTGGCTCGGAAGCTACCGACTTCAATGGATCAGGAGTTACTCCCAAATGAATGTCAAACAAAGCAGAAGGAATGCATGGTAGAGAGCGAGAGGACAAATTGATGGCACCTGCAATAGTGACCTTGTCTGATCAACGGCACGCATCCAATACGAATCACATCCACTCACCTGTGCTTCGAGCACGCTCAATGGTCTCTTTCACAGACCACCTCCCTAATTCGGGTGTTTCTTCTTCGTTCTTCTTCGCTACCACCGGATCTGCATCTTCGAGGTTCTCAAAATCACCAAAGCCTGCACTATGGCCAAGGCCTACTCGGGATGAAGAAGTAGATACGGCCTTTCTCGCTTCAGCTCGCTTGAGAGCGACCAGCTTCCTTGATGCTCAATATTGGTTTGGGAACAGGTGGCTCATTTTCGACAGGTGGTGGCCTACGAATAGCCTTAGACGGAGATTTTGGGACCGACTTAGTCCTCACGCGAGGGGAAGATGCACTGGCGGCAGGCTTGGACGGCGACGGAGCCCGTGAGCGAGAAGGTGGCACGAGGGGGCCTTCACTGTTGGACGTGGAGATGGTTGAGGAATGCGAGACATTTCATATACTAAGATCTAGTTTGAACTATAGGAAGAGTAGACTTGCAAATAGAGAAATAAATGAAAGAGGTAGAAGTTCAACGTCACGGTTGAATTATTGGAGTCTTCCGAGTTGGAACAGTCACGCAAATTAAGCGGATTTTAACGACAAGCGTGAGTGTAAATAGACTCAGGAATGGTCAAGTGACAAGGAGGAATGCATATGACTTCCTGAAGCAAAGCACACAATAAAATATACTACGTGCCATCCGATAATGCCCCCCCAGAATCGCCATCTCCATCACATCATATATCCTGACGTTTTGAACGTCGCCTTCAACCCTTGCAACATCTTCCGAGTCGCCCTGCTCCCGACGGTATACCGATAGATCCCAGTCTTCGGTTTCTTCTTCGTCGTCTTCGAACCATTCTGGATTGTATTGGAACTAGAATTCTCTTGAGTTAATAGGGGATGATTGCGTATTGTCCTATTACTACGTACCAAATCTCGTCCACTCATGCCTGAGTTCTTACCAGCCGCATGCTGCGTCTCTTCGCTTTCCGCATTGCGTCTACCTCGGCCTCTTTCTTGTCCATTCTAGTTTTCTTCCATATCGCGAAAGTCTCTGGAGTGACTGGAGTTAAATTTGACCCTAGTTTGTGGCGCTGTGATTTCGCAACGTGAGATCCTTTGGGGAATCGCATTACTCCTTGATTACACTCGCCTGAATTTCAAGGAAGTCTTCCAGACTGATAATGTTGGATTTCGCTGCCTCTTCGGCTGCCTTGCGCTCCGATTTGAGCACAAACCCAGGAGGTAAAGCATGCCTGTATTGGCACTTTTCATTTCCATTAGGGCATTCCCAGAACCACCCAAACCTTGAAAGAAAATGATTGTAAGTCGGTCAAAATGCAGAGTTCAAAATTTCCGCACTTTTGAGTCTCGATGGCCTCGATAAAAAATTTGCATACGATCTATACGTACGTTGAGTAGAGGTCCGAGCGGTGATGCATCCCGACCCACGTCTGTCGTTGTTCTAGGATTGCCGTGCTTCGATAGGACTACATTCCGTAGCTTCTCTTCGTCCCAGTTCTCCATAGTATCTGATAGAGGACACGATGAGAGACTCGGTCAGTTGATTCACGAACACCGTACCTTTCATCTGGTCTTCCCTGCTATCTTCATACAGATTCTTCTTCTCCACCTTGCGACCAACATTGAGGTCATGGCTGAATTTGCACTTGTTACCCTTCTCACAGTTTCCGGCTTTGTAGAAAGCGCAAAGCACCGTTTTGGGATCGACTCCGAAAGGAACTTTCTGTGTCTGAACAGGCTTGAACAAAGCAGCTTCCTCTTTCCTGCGCTTCTCCTCCTCGAATTTCGCTTTCTCGCGCAGTTCCTTTTCTTTCTCCTTTGCAATCGCTTCCTTGGACTTTCCGGTCATAGCTTGCTGCTGCTGCAAGATCTGCACCTGCTTCTGGACCTTGGCAGATTTATTTTTCTGTATACACGGTCAAGAAAATATCGACAAGAAGTGACGACTGTGCCTACATTCTTCATGCCAAAAGTCTTCGTAGAGTAACTGATCAATCAGTTCTTTCCTGAGATGTAGCTGCGTGATGATCTACCTTGTCATCCTTAACCTTCGAACCTGAGGGTGCGTTCTGCTTCTTTGGAGGCATGACTGGGGTAGCTGGCGATCGTGAGCGAGTAAAGACTGTATAGAAGGTCACGATAGTACTGTCTGTGGTCCTCCACGAAAGCCTGTCACTTGCAAGAGATCGTGCGCACTTAGAGGATGTACTTGGTAGTTGGTGTGTGGTTCTCAGGCGCTTCATGAGCCACAATTCATTCTACTGCTGACAAATTTTACAAAAATGGTTTACAAAGCTTCGCTACTAATCCAGCCTAGCTTGGCCTAGGCTGAGCGCTACGCACTGGCACGCAGATCTCATTTTGCGCTCTAGCGGAAACGTTCTCCCTCCTTTGCAGTTACCGGTAATAGTAGCGATGCTGATCAGATAGCGCTCAATATGCCAGTAGTTATCTTTTCCCTTCGATCTATATCTCATCCTCCATAGAATCGGGGGAGGTCGGTGGCATACAGTTTCGCTAGTGAGGCATGTCTCCCCTGATTCTGGTATTTGTATATCTGTATGATTGCGTTATCGAGAACCATATCGGCGACCATCTAACCAAGGTCAATAGAATTTTCTTCATCTTGACCGCGCAAGTCTGGATCTATTTTCAAAGGCACAAAATTCGACCTTGGAAAACTCAGTGAGTAAAATTATCGTACGAAATTATGTCGTATATCACTTGACAATACAGAACAGGTTGTCTTCATCGGCCCACGACTTATTGCAACCCTGTCCACCGACGGCGTCAGGTGAAGTCACTAATGAGGATCGTGTTATATCACACGTAAAGTCACTGTGTTCTGCATCGCTGCTGGTGAATAGACCGTGAAGACCGCACAAGCAGACTCGCCATGAATTACGAGGACTGCACCATCTTGCGGATCAGGCTCTGCCGTCCATTGAGCACCGTGTGAGCCTGTCGAAGGGACAGACAGGGCACGGTTGGCTGAACGTCGAACCTTCGTAACCTTGTATGCTGCATGTGTATATATCAACCATGACGATCAAACGCAGATTTATTGGATTATCGCGACTAAACTCTGTGGGTGGGCGTAGATCGACCATCAGTGTCTTCTGCTGGTCTGGGAAGGAGTGCTGTCCGGAATGTTAGATACTTGAAACACCTTCCGGATTGCTAGCGCTGGTAAATAGCATAACAATGCCGAACGGGACTGAGAAAATCAGAAGTGATTGATTTGGACGACATCTACAGCAACAAGATAATCGTAAGCACTCTCGCTATAAGTAAGGTTCTTTGAGTGCGCCCATCGCTTGCAAATCGAGAGCAAGATCGCGTGTTCAAAACAATTAAGCTCTGACGACAGTCAATATCAAGCAGAGCTGATGAGAGAATGAAAATGTATTGTTCAATTTGACGAGAATCTTTGTATGACTGGAAGTCTTTCTTCATCATAGGATTTCAGCAAAGGTGGGGGCGGGATGCCTTTTGCAACCAGGGCTGATTTTTACTCTAGATTAAACTATGCGAATCAATCAGTCGCTTGAACGGAGGCATGGTCACCGAACCTGCTGTGTCTTATTTGCCTGAATCTAAGCCCTGCCTGCCAGTTGGGGGGAACTAGGTTATGCGTGCGGAGTCTGGCATTGTGCACTGGACAAGAAGACGACAGCAGAACTGACCGGTGACCGCCCGCAAGAAAGGCACCATCATGACTAAGTGTCTTCACCATCCCTATTGTAGGCCTAAAGAAGTTCCAAACATGTGGGAAAATCCACAATTTGTCCTGGCGGCGGCCAGAGTAGATATACTATCTTGACTCTGATGGTTTTTCTGGAACGATCATGTCAGGCGGGGTTCACTTTCACGACGAGAAAACGTACCCTGCAACTTGGAAAGCCTTGGGATCGTCAACTCATCTAGGAGAGCGACAAGAGATAATAGATACCATTAGCCTGCTATGAATGACTTTCATAAGAGTGATTGTCCGCCTTGGAATACCATGCGTACTTGGCGCACTTACACTTCACGCCACACAGAGAGTAGTCACCCAATGGCTGCGCGTATACCCCTACGCTGGGGTATTCGCGAGTCCAGGTGTTGCAGACTAGTTAGTACTGTCCGACATAGGGTACGTCACCTCAATGGACAGAAGTCGGAATGAAAAAAAATACCACGTGTATTGAGGGCGAACAATACAACTCCGAGAAGGGCCTTAAAAGAAAAGAAAACTTCGCGCCACTGCAACAAATTCCCCATCTACATCTGAAAGGACACTCCCCCAGTAAAACAAATGCAAAAATCAACCGCCAGTCCCTCAGCCGCCGTGCAATCAACAGCAATGACTGCATCGCCAGTCAATGCAACGACACAAACAAAACGGCCGCCCAAACCCACACGCTAAATTGCGGCAGGTCCAGGTGTCAGTCGTTTTCGTTTATGCCGAAGGCACCGACTGGCCCACGGTCAGTCGCCTTCTCATGATCACTCGCTGGTCTGCAAGGGCGGGCTTTATCTGCTCGCCAATTCACCTCCCCGCTCCGACCCACACGACCCACAATATGCGATAAGCCCTCCGCAGGTCATTCCTGAGAGCTTGGGCATCGATAAGGGCAATCGCGGTGATGAAGTCGTCGCGGGCGGTAGAAAGCGGAGAAAGGAGGACCAGAGAAAGCAGGAGCTCGAAACGACGAGTACACCGAGGATGTGCAACCCACATCCGTCAGGTGTCGCGGATGTCAGAAGGCCATCAGCCTTGACAAACGCTCCAGGTACTATCCTGGACTGTGGGTCAAGCACAGGAGCAAGTGCCCGGGCATCCTCGAGCTAGAGGTGAGTTAATTTCTCCTATGAACGGAATAATAACTAACTAAATTTATAGGAAGATAAAGCACTAACCAGGAGAAGAGACTGGTTTTTTCAGCTAAATCCAGAACCGCGCCCACCAACCACCTCCTCATTTGACGCGAGCGGTGAAAATTGGGAAGAGGGAGAGTCAGAAGAGGATGAGGACGAGGACAGGTGATGGGATTCAGCAGTAAGTCAGTCCTCGATGGAGCAGATACTGTGATTCACCACGAACTCTAGCGTCGAACGTGCGATTCTATAACGACTGCTGGCAGGGGAGAAAGGTGATGGGCGTACCGGTACGCCGCTACGAAGGAATTCACGGATAATTTTCATCTTAAATATTATGGGTGAGTGTCAAAGGCGACGATTCAGAGCGTGCTTATCAACCCTTTGCTTTGTGCACTTACTAGTATCGGACGTCCACGTCCCTTTGTTTACAAAACGTTGTAGCTTTCGTTCAAATACAATTTCCCTTTGATGTTCTCCAGGATTTCCGTGATGAGATCAGTAGACAAAGGTAGGCGTGGAAGATGATGATCCTTTGTGCGCAATCAAGTCAAGCACGATATCATGATCGACACCTGGAATCGCCGGTTTTGAGTGCTCGGAAGGAGCCGGCACCACTGGCATTCTTTGTCTTTGTGGTTGCTTTGTCTCTTCACCCGGACCGTACATTCCGCTCACTCCTCATTCACACCACCTTCCATTCCCATCATTTGCAGTTTAACGCATTTCGGTTGATATCGACAGCAGAATGCGATGTCAGCTATGTATATCCGATACATGACATGGTCGGTCAACAGCCCGTGCTCGGTCCCAGCACCTTAACTCAATGTTTTTGCATTAGACGAAGCTGGGCGAAACGGACAACCCCTCATTTCGTAAATCAACCGACGGCAGTGTCGAACTGTTGTGAGATGTGCGGCCACGGCGACAACTTGGCTGACAGTTCTTCAAAGCTTCACGATCTAGTTCTTACTGTCGCGAATTGCACTTGAAATATGAGTACATCTATTACCGCCCGCCTGTCCCTTTGACCATATCCTGCGCGCCCACGCCATATCATCGACTCCAACTCTACAACTGTCAAGTATCCCGAGCGACTTGCTGCGTATGACGTCCATCAATATATCAGATTCCGATTGCAGTCTGCGGCGTTCCGTGACGGGAAGATGTTGACGACGGGCCCAGCTGGGCAGTACCACGTTGTTCACGAAATGATACAGGCGTAAATTTGTTCTGGATCACTGATCCCACAAAGTGCGACACCTTAACAGCTCCTGGATATCGCATCATCCGACTGAGGGTGTCGCTGTTTGCAAGATATCTGCCTCAGTTATTTCGGGTATGTGGTGTCATGACGCCTTCTCAGGACAGCCATCGCCTTGACTATTTCTGGAGGGTTATGATGATCTCGCGCCGAGAGCATCAGTGAATGGAAAAGTTCTGGGTGAAGTGAATATTAAAAATAAACATAACACATAGCCGCGGAGTGCGGTCCACAATCCATAATCATAGTCAGCTACACAGCTTTAGTCTCCCCTAGCTAGACCAAATAGATCTGGGGATACTCAATTCTGCCTCGGAATTGACAGATGCTTATAGCCTCCTTGCGTCCGTGGGTCAGCTCTTCTAAGAACTAGTAGAGATTGTGGATTTTGTTGAGTGAAAGCTGAGACGGAACTGTGCCCTATATGCACTGCGCGGAAGACATCAGCGATAGCGCCCAGCCAGAAATTCGAATGACACACTGGCATCTGCCAGACGGACTGCGGATAGTGACTTGTTCAAGCGACGGTTCGCTCCGGGCATGGAATTTGAAGACTGGGAAACATATCGAGAGGACTGACGGCATGGAGAACGTCTATACGTGGATAGGACCTCGTCCATAGCATTGGAAGACGTGTCTCCTGGAGTCGGTGAATGTTGAGCGCTCGAGCGCCGTATCTCACGCGCATGATCGAACTTCCTGGCCAGTACTTGCATTCTACTTCTTTGAATGTATGAATCAATGTTACTGTAGCTGGTGATCGCGAGCGAGTAGAAATCGTATAAAAAGATTATCGGCCATAGCCTTCCGCGGGACTTCCACGGGGCAGTGGTGCACAGCCACAATTCCCTACTAACGCTGACAGTGACACTGACAGATGTCACAAAAATGATTAACCAAGTTCCGAACTTGAACACTACTTCTAAGAACAGCTCAATTGCATGATCCCCCAGTACTATAGTAGGCTGAGCGCTGCGCTCACATCTTCTCGCGGTCTACCTGAAACATTCACCGGCCCTATATATCCTGTTACAGGTACTATCAGCGATGCTAGATAGCACTCGAAATATTCTCAGTACGGTTACTCTTCTTCTTTGACCTACATCTCATCCTCTTCACAAGCCTGAGAATCAGAAAACGTCAGCAACTAAATATTCGCACCATGACCCAAGTCGCGGAGGTATACAGTTTTGTAAGCGCAAACATGGCTTCCTTTATGACTGGTCTTGGTATCATCTATGTATGATTGTGTTATCGAGAACCATATCAATGGCAATATGCTAACGAACGTCGATAGAGTTTTCTTAATTTTGACCGCACAAGTCTGGATCTATTTCTGGAGACATAAAATTCGATCTCAGGAAAACATGCAGAACAAAGTTATTGTATGAATCACGTTGCATATCACAGACTAATCGCTGACAGTGCAGACAGGTTACCTTCATCTGGTAAATATCTCTGTTATGCATGCAGTTGACGGAAAGATTGACGCTTGCATTACAGGTTAATACAAGCTGCTCAAATGTGAGTCCCTATGGAAAATGTAGTACTGGCCACTGGAAGTCCTGCTAGGGTAATTATTTCTCGGCTCTCGTCCATTCATACGATGGAGTTCGAGGATAGATCTCGTTTCCTTGGCCATCTGTTGACGTCAGTATCGTCGGTTATTCATCAAGACGCTTTCTGCTTTCTGACAGAACGACAGAGAATGGGCGCTTTATACCGGAATGGGTGTCGGGGCTTTTCCTCTCTCGACCTAATTAAGCTCACTGTCGTTCCACAGTGCTTGACCACGTCCCTTGTGCACGGCGTTTTCGTACATAGGGTTTTCAGACGTACGTGCTACTCACTTACAACTATCATGGTTCTTTCTGATGTGCACGTAAAGTTGAGAAAATTCTTTATGACAGACGGAGAATATCATTCATTTGGTAGGCACTGCGTTTGGCTGGCGTGGAAACTGTGACCAATTGCGCCAATCAGATTGCATTTTGTGTCATGGAGCAAGGTGCGGTAGTTTACGTTTATCCTGCGACGAATAATCGCTACTTAATCACGGAAAACAGTTTTTGGTCTTCTTAGCACAATCTGCATGTAGGTCAAATTTCATCACCCTGTCAGGCGTTTCTCAAATACGGAAACAGCTTCAAACTACGTGATGATCTTAACTATAATGTCACGGTTATTGTAAGTTTGTTCTACCTTTGATCGGGATGCAACTCACAAGGATGAAGTGGTCTATTTCGATTTCACTTGGTTGTTCAGCGATCAACGATGTTCTTATCGCTGGAACTTTGGCCTATATTCTCCACAAACACAGGACTGTATTCCGAAGGTGATTAATTAGTTCGAGTATAAAATTAACCTCTGTAATTGACCTTCTCGGTGTTCAGAACGAACCAAATGATCACGAAACTCATCATATTCTGCTCGCAAACGGGTTTGATAACAACGCAAGTTCCTTGGTATTGACACATGATGGGTATGTACTCACTGTTTCCGGTGCAGCGTGGCGGCATCCATCACTGTGGGACTTGTGAGTGCTTCATCTCGTGCGTTAAC